>NW_015634565.1:348307-351296 GCF_001515625.1 Sinocyclocheilus rhinocerous
GAAAAGGTTATTATAATGTTAAACATTTGTATTAGGCCTACTAGGAATACCACAATTACACTATGATTACTACAAAAAGCTGGTATATTGTTTTCAGTGTCAGTTGTTTTTGAATATTCTCTGAATTCTGTTTTTCTAGTACTTTTGTGTTTGTTTTAGGGTTTTCAGGGTTTTAGGAATGAACTGATATTGACATTTTTAGCATCTGAAAAACCTTGATAGAAAATAATTGCATTTATTATGGCCAAAACCAGTTTTATGGTAGATTATGGTCTAGATTTTTTTTTCATGCTTTAAGATTTTCAATGAATTAATTAATTAAAACAAGTCTCTTCTGTTCACCAAGGCTGCATTTATTTGATCAAAAACACTGTAAAAACAGAAATATTATCACAATTTAAAAAAACTGTTTTCTATTGCAATATATTGTAAAATGTAATTTATTTCTGTGATCAAAGCTGAATTTTCAGCATCATTACTCCAGTCTTCAATGTCACATGATCCTTCAGAAATCATTCTAATATGTTGATTTGCTGCTCAAGAAACATTTCTGATTATTATCAATGTTAAAAACAGTTGTGTTGCTCAATATTTATTCAGGATTTTTTAGTCCTTTGCAAAAAAATAAATGTCTTTATTGTCACTTTTGATCAATTTAATGCATATTTGCTGAAACGCCCCAGCCACAATATTCGGGTACCTGATTCTCATGTAAACGCTTAACATTCCTCCGTAGCTGAAAAATAAAACACATAATAACATACATTACTGGTTAAAAGTTTGGAATAATTAAGTTTTTTTGGTTTAATGTTGTTCTTTTTCTCATCAAGGCTGCATTTATTTGATCAAAAACACTGTAAAAACAGAAATATTATCACAATTTAAAATAACTGTTTTCTATTGCAATATATTTTAAAATGTAATTTATTTCTGTGATCAAAGCTGAATTTTCAGCATCATTACTCCAGTCTTCAGTGTCACATGATCCTTCAGAAATCATTCTAATATGTTGATTTGCTGCTCAAGAAACATTTCTGATTAATATCAATGTTGAAAACAGTTGTGTTGCTCAATATTTATTCAGGATTTTTTAGTCATTTGCAAAAAAATAAATGTCTTTATTGTCACTTTTGATCAATTTAATGCATCCTTGCTGAATAAAAGTAAAAAAAATAATTAAAAAAACACATTTGGAACGGTAGTTTCTGATAGAAAATGAGCTGTTTAGACTTTGCTGCTTGGAAAAAATAAGTCCTGATATGATATAATGTAGAATATAATCACAGATATAATGCATCGCTATAATAATCATAAGATATTTTTTTAATTTCAGCCCAGCACATAATCCCTCCTATCTCATATCCGTCTCTGAAGTTCTACGCTGTGGCGTTCCGACCCCTTTATCAGTCACCATTCTGGCAGATTATCCCATCAAAGTCACGGCTGAACTCGTCCATGGAAAAAGCAGTGTGGCCCAAGCAGAGAGCACCATCCCAGCAGGTAAATCACCATCATTTGACTTTTTATTGTGTTATTTTATTGCATTGCATTGAATTATCATCTGGCTGATCCCACATTTGCATATATATAAAACATGTGTTATGTTACAGTAGCTTGATAAAACCAACATATACTGTTTGGTAAACTTGGGCTAGGTTTATTTATAATTAATTTAATTTTATTATTTTATTTATCAGAAGTGATCTCTTACTCAGATTTGTTTATTTCATTTAATTGTTTTGCTGAATAAAAGTAAAAACAAAACAAAAAAAACACATTTGGAACGGTAGTTTCTGATAGAAAATGAGCTGTTTAGACTTTGCTGCTTGGAAAAAATAAGTCCTGATATGATATAATGTAGAATATAATCACAGATATAATGTATCGCTATAATAATCATAAGATATTTTTTTAATTTCAGCCCAGCACATAATCCCTCCTATCTCATATCCGTCTCTGAAGTTCTACGCTGTGGCGTTCCGACCCCTTTATCAGTCACCATTCTGGCAGATTATCCCATCAAAGTCACGGCTGAACTCGTCCATGGAAAAAGCAGTGTGGCCCAAGCAGAGAGCACCATCCCAGCAGGTAAATCACCATCATTTGACTTTTTATTGTGTTATTTTATTGCATTGCATTGAATTATCATCTGGCTGATCCCACATTTGCATATATATAAAACATGTGTTATGTTACAGTAGCTTGATAAAACCAACATATACTGTTTGGTAAACTTGGGCTAGGTTTATTTATAATTAATTTAATTTTATTATTTTATTTATCAGAAGTGATCTCTTACTCAGATTTGTTTATTTCATTTAATTGTTTAGCTTATTTAATGTTATGCTTCAGTAGGGGACAATTAATAAATAAAAAGCTGATATATGTAGAAAATCTTTTTTAAATTATTTCTAAAAAGCACCTTGCAGTTTTTTAAGTTTATAGCTTATATCATTTAACAATTATTAACATACATTCAAATGTATTAATTCAGCCCGAGATGCAATGCAATTTATTCCTAAACGCATTATTTGTCTAACACAGTGTTTAAATTTACATTCAAAATCACACTGTCAAACTGGAAAAGTTACCTTTTTTGAATGACCTATATGATATAATATACATCTCCAACCTGTTCAAACAAGTATTGATTACTTTCATGTCTGCTCTGCATTCATTTTTAAGGCTCTACCAGACTGCTGGCTCTTCCCCCTGTGAGTATTAAGACTGTCATTTCCATGAATGAATCAGTACAGAGTTGCAGGGTTTACTGTGTGTTATTTTCCCTCCGCAGGTCTTTTCCAATGACATGAGTTACTGGTATCCATATCAGCTGGATGTTAAGGGGACATTATTTGTCTAACACAGTGTTTAAATTTACATTCAAAATCACACTGTCAAACTGGAAAAGTTACCTTTTTTGAATGACCTATGTAATGACTTTGATTACTTAATTTTAACTGTAGGGAATTAATTATTATTAATTCAT
>NW_015634565.1:351306-361560 GCF_001515625.1 Sinocyclocheilus rhinocerous
ACCTATATGATATAATATACATCTCCAACCTGTTCAAACAAGTATTGATTACTTTCATGTCTGCTCTGCATTCATTTTTAAGGCTCTACCAGACTGCTGGCTCTTCCCCCTGTGAGTATTAAGACTGTCATTTCCATGAATGAATCAGTACAGAGTTGCAGGGTTTACTGCGTGTTATTTTCCCTCCGCAGGTCTTTTCCAATGACATGAGTTACTGGTATCCATATCAGCTGGATGTTAAGGGGTTTGTTGGCACTAATCAAGTGTTCTCCAACTCCACCACGATGGTCTTCAGTCCCAAGTGCATGTCCGTCTTTATCCAGACCGACAAGAACAACTACCAACCAGGGCAGACGGTGAAATTTCGGGTTGTATTGGTTACTCCTGAAGGAAATCCGCACAAGGGTCAGATCAATATTTTTATCAAGGTGGGTGTCTGCAGTGTTTGGCAATAAAGCGATAAGTCTAAAACCCCCTTAGTTGTTCTAAATTCACTGTAAACTCCAGATTCATGGGCGTATTGCTTTATAAAATGTTACCACATAAATACATTAAATGCAAAAAAATATATGTATTGATTAGGGCTTTCAGTCGATTAAAATTTGTAATCTAATTAATTACATGATGTGGTGATTAATTAGTCTAATTAATCGCTAATTAAATTTGGCTGTGAAAAAAAATATACACAAAAGATCATTTAAAGCCATTATTGTGTTAAATAAGAAAAAGTTAAAGTAGACATAAGTAGCTTTAGAAAGAAAACATTTTTTTGATTCAACATAAAATTTATTACACGTAAACATTTAGGCTACAACAGCCTAACATAAACATAAAATAAGAACATTTGTGAAACATCTCCTTATTTTTTTGTTCATACAATGAAAGTCATTGGTACCCCAAAGAGCTTGGTTACCAGCATTCATTAAAATATCTTCTTTTATGTTACACAAAAGAAAGTAGGTCATACAGGTTTGAAATGACATGAGGGTGAGTAAATGATGACATAATTGTCACTTTTTGGGTGAACTGTCCCTTTATTTATTTGTATTCATTCATTCATTCAATTTGTTCAAACTGCTGATTAATTCAGGAATAAAGTAAACAGCTCTCTTTATGAATGGACCACTGAATCATTGGTTCACCCGATTCATTCAGAAACAAAACACCACTGTGTTGCTTCGGAGATGCACAATAGTTCTGCTATGGCTTTATAGGTAATATTTTCGTTGGCAAAGCTGAGCAAAAACAGACAATATTGTGTTTAAAATATAACAAAATTAGCTTCTTATTTACTGAACTGAATCACATTTGCACAACTTTTGCATCAAAATTTTTGCATTTATGATAGACTTCTGACCACAGTTTCATGTCATCTAAAGTCTTTATTAATAGCTATGGTATAACATACTCATAATTCATTAAAAGAGCTTTTATTTTAGCATATTCATCAGACAATAATTACAATAATTACTTAATTGTAAAACCAACAACATTACAGCAGCAGTTTAAAAGATGTTTTCTTTGGATTGTTTGACTCAAAAGAGAATATACCAAAATATAACAAAACACTAATTTGTGTTTCCTGCTAGCTAAATTTCACATGCATAAACACAAATCTGGCTCTAAACCTCTCTTTTCTTTATTCAGAGTTGATCTAGACCAGTATATGTAAGCTCCATTAAAGCAATCAAAAGTGTATCTCTATATTCATGCTATGTGTCCTCTTAAGGTGTACTTTTTTTTGTTAACCTGGCAACACATCCCTAACGAAAATTTGATTATGAAAAAACAAAACACTCCATGGTTACTATAGTTAAACCATGATAACCACAATTAACCATGGCTTTGCTACAGTATGGTATTAAAAGTTTAACCATGGTATTTGTAGTAAAACTGTGGTTATACAAATGGTAATCAATACGCCAAAAAACATGCTTACTATAATAAAACCATGGTTTTCTTAAGGGATTTGTATTTGTGAATACTTTCTGTCTTTCTTTATTCTTTCTTTTATTTTTATAATTGTACTGCCTTAATGGTTTGATGTTTTGTAGGCTACTGTTTAAAAAAAAGAAAAAAGAATCAGGAAAAAGATTCACGATACGAGCTCTGAAGTTTCGATCTAAATCAAATGACTCACTATCCACAATCCGAAGTCCCGATCTGAAATAAATGATTTGCGATATGTGTCCTGAAGTGCTGATCTGAATCAAATGATTCACAAACCTGCTTCGAAGTTCCGATCTGAATAATGATTCACGAACCCGCTCCATCATTTTAGATCAGGACTTAGTAGCCTATCACAAATCTTTCAGTTTGCACAATGATTCGCGAACCCACTCCGAAGTTCCGATCTAAATCAAATGATTTGCGAACCCGCTGCAAAGTTCCGATCTAAATCAAAAGATTTTGGAACCCGCTCTGAAGTTCCGATCTAAATCAAAAGATTTGCGAACCCACTCTGAAGTTCCGATCTAAATCAATGATTTGCATACCCGCTGCGAAGTTCCGATCTAAATCAAAAGATTTTCGAACCCGCTCCGAAGTTCCGATCTAAATCAAAAGATTTGCGAACCCGCTCCGAAGTTCCGATCTAAATCAAAAGATTTGCGAACCCGCTCCGAAGTTCCGATCTAAATCAAAAGATTTGCGAACCCGCTGCGAAGTTCCGATCTAAATCAAAAGATTTGCGAACCCACTCCGAAGTTCCGATCTAAATCAATGATTTGCATACCCGCTGCGAAGTTCCGATCTAAATCAAAAGATTTTCGAACCCGCTCCGAAGTTCCGATCTAAATCAAAAGATTTGCGAACCCACTCCGAAGTTCCGATCTGAATCAAAAGATTTGCGAACCTGCTCCGAAGTTCCGATCTAAATCAAATGATTTGCGTACCCGCTGCGAAGTTCCGATCTAAACCAAAAGATTTGCAACCCGCTCGAATAATGAACCATTTCAGATCGGGACTTCGGATCACATATCATAAATCGTTCAATTCGTGAACCTGCTCCGAAGTTCCGATATGAATATTACACCGTGAGTTGTTGCCATGCATCATCTTTGTCAACAGTCATCTGTATTAAATGTTTTATTTTCTAAAATTAATTTAGTTATTTAGTTAAATTGAACTAAATTAACTACCATTAACTAATTAATTTAACGCGTTAAATTGACAGTCCTAGTATTAATATGTTACACTGAAAAACATTATACTAAATGTTTTTAAGGTAAGTGGTTGCAAACAATTTATTTTAGCTACATATAAAAAAAAAAATTATGTTGAAAGTTAGTCAACTAAATTTGTTTATTTAAATGTAACTAAAATAAATTGATTGCAACCACTTACCCTAAAATTTTTTAGTAAATTCAATGAATCATTTTTTTCAGTGTACTTTTTAAAAGTTAAATCATTAAATGCCATCCTTCCTCTAGAAAAATAAATCCCTGACAGCAGGGCAATAGAATATTCCTGTAACGTGCCAAATTAAAACAGATACTGGAACACTTCTCATTTGCTTTTATTTATTTATTTTAATTTTAACAATATATATTTCCTCACACACATACATCTGCTTATATTTTAGCAGACTCTTATATTTTAAACCAGAGCCGTTGATAAAGAGATAAGATTAATATGGTCTCATACTCCTTGGCAGTCAAAAGTGTCCGAACACCTTAAAATGATTTTAGACCTACTGGTAGAAAATGAACAGATACATCAGCAGTGTCAACATGAAATATATTGATTGTTTTTGTGTTTTTAATGTGAACAGGATCCCAAGGGGAATTTGATTCGACAGTGGCTGTCTGTGGATGGTTTTCTAGGTGTTGTTTCGAAAGAGCTGAACCTCTCTCAGAACCCGCCGCTCGGCCCGTGGAAAATTGTAGCTGGAATCAATGTGAGTTGTGTAAAAACTTGAGAGGAAAGTTACTTTTTTGAAGTTTTGGCCTATTATTCAAACTATGCAGGAAAAATAAATTAGCAAGCGCAACAATTACTTCACATCAGACTGTTTTTAAAACTGTAAGTCTAAAGTATAAATCTTTGACATGAAATCCTATTTCTGTTATAAATTACACTGTTATTTTTGCGTTCATGCAGGATGTTGTACATGACAGAGTGTTCACTGTGGACTACTATGGTGAGATTTCACATACGCTGCATATCTTTTATGATCTATGTTTTGTCCAGACAGCAGTCTTTATTAGCATTTGTTTACAGTGCTGCCTAAATTCGAGGTGAAGGTGGACGTCCCCTCCGCCCTGCATTATGAAGACATACTGACCGGGATGGTCACAGCCAAGTGAGTGTTTGTCCTGAACAGTAGTCTTATTATTTAATAGAAACACAAAATTCATACTTTCTCGCTTCTAAGGTATTTTTATGGGAAGCCTGTCAGTGGAATGATGTCTGTCACATATGTCCACTTTTTCGATGGCCTTGAGAAGCGTTACCAACTTAAAGAAACAGTGAGTATAGTTTCAGAAGAATCATCTACATTTGTAAAAGGATGCACCGATTTTTCAGCCGATACTGATGAACAACAAATCTATTATATTAATTGCTATTTATTTTTGTATATTATAATCACACTCACATACAGGCTAAACACTCTTTGCAATAATTGGATGGGAGGTGGCAGCGCATTACAAAAAATGTTTGCTGAAGGGAAAACTGCGGACCTGGCAACCTTGGCTTGAACTACAGGTGGTTCATTGGGTCAAATAAAACCAGCATTAAAGTGTTAGTTCACCCAAAAATGAAAATTCTGTCATTAATTACTCACCCTCGTGTTGTTCGAAACCCGTAAGACCTTCGTTCATCTTCGGAACACAATTTAAGATATTTTTGATGAAATATGAGGGCTCTCTGACCCTCCCATAGACAGCAAGGTAACTACCAGGTTCAAGGTCCAGAAAAGTACCAAGATGATCGACAAAGTAGTCCGTGTGACATCAGTGGTTCAACATCAAGTTACAAAGCTACGAGAATACGTTTTTGCGCAAAGAAATGACGCGAGCGTGTGGCAGCGCCGGCGCTGACCCAGATCCGGCATAATGACGTCATTATGCCGGATCTGGGTCAGCGCCGCCACACGCTCGCGTCATGGTACTTTCGTGAACACGCATCCACAAGTGACGCAGTAGAGATGAAAATGTGGAATAAAGTCGTTATTTTTGTTTTTTTTTGCGCAAAAAAGTATTCTTTTAGCTTCGTAACTTTACAGTTGAACCACTGATGTCACACGGACTACTTTGTCGATCATCTTGGTACTTTTCTGGACCTTGAACCTGGTAGTTACCTTGCTGTCCTCAGATTTCTAGAGCCCTCAGATTTCAACAAAAAAATCTTAAATTGTGTTCCGAAGATGAACGAAGGTCTTACGGGTTTGGAACAACACGAGGGTGAGTAATTAATGACAGATTTTTCATTTTTGGGTGAACTAACCCTTTAAGGGCGCTGCGTTAGTGCATTATTATTGCTTTAACGTTAACAGCCCCAAATTAAACATAAGAGACATTTTCTTAACGCAAGTTGCTGTTTGACATATTTCCCCTGCTTTGATTGACAGGATATCGGCCCTGATCATAGGCTGCCAATGGTGCAGATAATTGCCTATATCGGTTGGTACCGATTATTGGCCGATACATTGGTGCATCCCTATTTGAAACCCCATGCATTGAATTTAAATTAAAAGTTTTATTTACTGTTAATCAGACTCATTATCTCTGGTGTAGATTGACGGTTCTGCTGCTCTCACATTTGATGTGTCGAACTCCAAACGGTTAGGTGACTACATATATTCCTATTACGATGAATATGGGCCCAGTGAATATGTCGACATTATCGTGAACGTCACAGATGCTACAGGTGCGTACCATCCTGCCTGTACCTGGCTATCAAACATTAATAACATGAACTAAAGTGCATTCAAATTAATACACAAATCGAGATGTCCTTTAAGGTTCAATTTGAGCTGATTTTCATTTCTCTTTCTGTAGGGTTAACCTACAACAGCAGCGCGAGGGTTTCTATTGTGAAGAATAAATATATTCTGGAATTTCTGCAGCATCCACAGATCATAAAACCTTCCATGACCTTCACTGCTCAGGTAAAGACAGAACAAAAAAACAAAAACAAAAAAAACAGCAGTTACATTTCAGTCCATATTTAGGGTAAACTGGGTGAATCAGTCATGTTTCACCCTAAAATCAAAAGAAAAATAAACAATTGTATTATACACACAAAAAATGAAGTCTATTTTTTACATTAAGAGTTAACATTAAGATCGGCGCCGATAGCTTTGTGGGCAGCGCATTGACAAACAGCACCATTGCGCTACAGGCATCCCGAGTTCGAATCCTGACTGGAGGACCTTTCCTGATCCCGCCCCCCTATCTCTCTCCCACTTCGCTTCCTGTTAATTCTGATCTGTCCTATCATAATAAAGGTGAAAATGCCAAAAAAAAAAGAATTAACATTAAGAATGAATGTATTGTGACATTATTTTCATGACAATTAACTAAAATTGTGTGATGTGTCTATGTATCATTGCCATAATGCAGGTATGTTTTATTTACGGTTTTTCTTTATTACACAAAATTACTGTAGTACAAAAAACCCACACTGATTTATAAATAATACAGATTTAAATAAGATATAATTACACATTATTGACAGTAAAACCACTTAGAAAATACACTAAAACGTACAAACAACATCTTCTCAATTGCGTTCGGCAGCATCCAGTTCATACTCAGCTCATCATCCTAAGGTTTTCTTAGTGGATTTTAGTGTTTTATTATTATTTTTTCACATTAATGTCAGTATTTAAATAATATATCAATATTTCCCACATTAAAGGAGAGTTGGGACGTGTTAGTTGTCATGAAAATGATGCCACAATGCAAAAAATGTAATGGTTCTAAAGAATAGGCTTCATTTAAATCAAAATCAAAATAATGTCATTATGCAAAAATATATTTTTGTTTTCTTTATGCATTTTCTTGTATTTATTGATTTGGTTTGGTTTTTTGTTTATTTATATAAATGTTTAATTTTTGTGAAATATGACCTGACATGACCGATAGATTCATCCTTTTTTTCCCATATTTTTATTTTATAAGCTGAAGTTAAGCACCTATGACAGCCGGCCGCTGTCAGCTGAAGAGCAGAGCAGAAGCGTGCGGCTGGCGGTGACCCAGAACAAGTTCAGCCCCTGGACGTGGACGTGGAACAGCGAAGAATCCCCAGAGCCTCGCACAACGAACGGCAAACTAACGACCAGCTTCTCTCCCATTTACGATATTCCAGTCGAAAATATGGATCTTCCTGTTACTGCTGATGGTGTGATGTCTTTCCAGATTCACCTCTCTGACAGCATTGCCACGCTTGATATAGAGGTGCGAACACTTCATCCACGCTTTCCACCGCCTTGATATCACTATGCATTAAGCATGCTGACCTCTCTTCCCCCTGATGTTGCTTTCAGGCCCGGTTTGAAGACACAGTCCAGCGTCTTCAGCTCTACAGGAGTTATTCTTCACCGAGCAGATCCTACATACAGCTTCACAGAGACAGTGAGCCTCAGGTACTCAAGCTGTTTGTGTTTCATGCTGCTATTTTTGTTTTCATTGTGTCTTCACTGACAGAGTGACTTTTGCAGGTTGGACAGCCGCTGGTTTTGACTTTGGAGAGCAATTTTAACCTGGCAGAATTTCACTACCTTGTAAGTATTTTGGATAAAGCAATACTGCATCCATTTTTAAGACAAAAATGTAACTATTGAGCCAGTACTGATAAACTCTGTAAGAGAAACCTCCATTTGTCAATCAGTCAATAAGAAGTCGGAAAGTTCTAACAACCTTTTTGAAGTAGGAGATTTCATGATGGGTTTAAATTCTGCAATTCTGCAATTTATTTAGAATTATTTATTTAGAAGTGTACATAGAATTTGTTTTACTGAAATTATATTTAATTATTTGTAATACATTAAATGTATTTGTGAAGAATGTGAACCTGCAAATGTATTATTTTACATATTAATGTGTAAATATTAATAATATATTAATTAAATATTATTTTTAGTTTTTCATATATGTTTTGAAGAAAATCAGACATTTAAAAATAAAATACATTTATTTTGCATTGCAGACCTAAGTGGTGTTTAATCTGTAAAATCATGTCCCTAAGTCCAGTACCACTGTAAAAAAAGATATACATTTTTGCATAGTACTTATTACGGAAATAATATACTTCAAATGAATATACAAACTGAACGTGATGTTTTCAGTATATTTGCAAAAAAAAAATAGAAAATGTATTATATTTTAAATTAATATTAAATGCAATTATTTGAACTTAAGAGTGCTTTTTTGATCAGCTTAAGTAGGACTTAAGTACATCTTTATATGTATTTTCATAATTACGTTTTTGTCTTTGAAATATGGTTAAAGTGTACTGCTGAATGTACTGACTGGTGTTTATGGTAATGTCTAAGCTTGTTTTTAAGCATGTATTTAATTTTTTACTTTTTATTTTATTTTGTATTATATCACATATCTGTAAAGATGAAGTTGCTATGTAGTTCATTTAAAATGTAGTATATTTACCAACTTAAAATTTAATATTGAATAAAACACTAGTTAAATTAAATTAAATATAATTAAATGCTTTGGATGTGTTGTAGTATGTTAGTACTTCTTTAGAGCACAACAAAGCATTATTAAAAAATTATTAAAACATTTTTATTTTTATAGGCTACTTTTTGTTTCATTAATATTATATGTATAGTTGTTTTATATACATACCTTGAAGATTAGAAGTACACTACAAGTGCACATTCAATATGATTAAGCACAAAAGGGTGTCCTGTTAATGACATTTGTGAGAATGAGCCTGTTTTGATGGATGTGTTCTGCAGGTGATGTCCCGCGGTCGGGTGGTGGATGCTGGGACGGTGCATTCCTCCTCCTTCAGTCTGAACACGGATCACTCTTGGACTCCAGTGGCTTGTGTGATGGTGTACCACACGCTTCCAGACGGAGAGATCGTGAATGATGCTCTGCAAGTTACTTTCACTCAAGTCCTGAGAAACACGGTAAGAGTTCAGCACGGGATATATAAATGTTTGTAAATACAACATTAGGAAATTCATAAATGTGATTGTTTTTATTTCTAAATTAATTCAATACTTATGTAGTCATTGTTTTAGCCTATTTTTGTTAGGCTAAAACCTTTGTTAGGCCTATTTTTTCTTTATGAATTTTGACATGCTGAATACAAAAATCACATTACTTTTTGTGTATCATTAACAGTGCTCAGTGCTAAAACTAAAAACAAAGAAGTTGACAACTTATACAAACTAATCTGTTATTACTCATGCATACAAATGACATGGTACATGCATAATACTGAGCTAACAGCAGTTTAACATAAACAGTTTCCAAAAGCGAGTCAAGTGTACATGGTATGATGTTTGTATTTTATGACTAGCCCCACAGTGTTCTGGAATGTTCCGGAATGTTCCAGAAAGGACTAGAATATTACAGAATGTTACAGAAACTAAAGCAAAACATCTTTAGAATTAGTGCAAAATGAGTACAAAAACTTATCTGTACTAAACCAGTGTTTCATAATTAATGACTTACCTGACCTAAATATTCATCCAAATATTTATGCTATGTACAATAATAATTAATAGGGCTGGGTAAAAAAATATCGACATCTCGATTTTAATCGATTTTAATTTTTACGAAACGATATCGATTCTTAAATCCCAAGAATCGATTAGTCTAGCCTGTTTTCAGTTAATGGGTGGAACATTGAAGCGCACCTCCCATCCTATAAATCGCAATAAGCATTGTGCGTTGCTACTTTTAATATGTCTCAGATTTTAAATTCTGTCCATTGTATTGCAGTATTCAAACAATAAATGCCGTTTTGGTGCTGTTTAATGTGGAGTGACAGATCGCTGTAGACGCGGCAGCGCAAGACGCACGTGAACTACTCATCTCCTCCACATTAATACCAGTTTCAGCACAAAATAAACGTGACTAAACATCTGAAGGTAAGTTAAACGAAAGAGTACAACTTTGCAATCCGTATCCTGCCTCATGTTATCGCTCAATCAGTGTTTCAGCCGCGCAAAGACGTCAATATAACGGCTTGTAAACAATTCATGTAACATCACATTTACCTAAATAAAATGACCTTAGACTCGATAGTCAGCCAGAAAAATAAACTGTAGAGAGG
>NW_015634565.1:361580-378412 GCF_001515625.1 Sinocyclocheilus rhinocerous
CTTGTAAACAATGTCACGTAACGTCACATTTACCTCAGAAAAACATATTCGGCGACCATAAACTCGTTAGTCAGCCAGAAGAATAAACTGTAGAGAGGAGCATTTTGCTAAATGTATGCACCATATAACATTCATTATTTAAAAAAAAATTTTTTTTTTTTACCGTTCTTTAATGTTTTATTTATGTTTGAATAAATCCGTCCAAGTTTTTATGACAGCCACTATTTAAATGTGTATATTTAAATAAACTAACTGAAGTAATTGTAACTTAATTATTATAAAAACTCTATTAAGTGCAATTTAAGCAGTTGTACAGCACAAATCAGTCAATTTTAACCTTCAATATTATAGTAATGTAACTGACTCTCATGTATATTTTACAGCATTAGTTGAGAGATTTTTTTTCCTTGAGAAAAGTTGGTATGTATCGTACTGATATGTATCCAAAATAATCGACATTGAATCGAATCGAATCGAATCGTGAAATTTGTGTCAAAACCCAGCCCTAATAATTAGCACCACAGAAGTACAGAAGAACCATAAAATAATTTAAGTGAAACAATTTTTTGTGACATTGTGTAATAAACAATAAGTATGTATCATTTACAGTATATATTTATATAATAAAAATGATTTGTTTTATTATAAATGATATAAAATAAATGAATATAAAGTGTGAATGAATATACATATACAGTGTGAACTGAATGTAATGTTTTTGGACATTTAATCACATCTTTTGCAATAAAAAAAAAATGTATTGTAGTTTAAATTTGCATGAACTGCAGTCATTTGACCGTTGAATTATTCTAGTTCTTCACTCTGAAATTTCTCACATTATTGAAGTAAAATGGGTTGTAGTGTCATTATAATAATGATACTTGATCTCATTTGCAGGTATCTCTGAGCTGGAGTCAGGATCGTGCCGAACCAGCAGATTCCGTCTCTCTCTCCGTGTCTGTATCCGAGCCCGGATCTCTGCTGGGAATTCTGGTGGTGGACAAAGCAGCATTGGACTCCAGCAAAGACAATGGCATCACAGAGAAGACGGTAATATGATCTTATACAGGTTCGAGATCACTGACATCAACACGGGGCAATATGGAGATCCTTTGTTTTCGGGGTTTCTCACCTCATTTCTTATCTCGTTCAGTGTATTGAGTTTTAAAGTGTGCGAAATCATCAGACGATTGTTTTTCCCACAAAAAGGTCACATGATAACTAAAACTGGTCATCCTATGTAACCAAACGCTGACACCACGCCCGCGTTTCACTTTTAGACAAAAGAAAGAAACTGAGAGGAACTGTGTTTATCAGAACTAGGTGAACAGGATTGATGCTACAGACAGCATTGTGTTGTTCTGAATTCAAAACAATGGCCGGTTTGTGGCGGCCAAACGGCAGCTTGTTCTATTCAAATGATGTGACATCACAAAAACTGATCAAAACTAATCTAAGATCAGCAACATGAGCTTCTGTGTGTGTTTTTCAGGTGCTGGAGGAATTCATGTCGTATAGCAGAGAGATGACCCATGCGGATTACAGCAGCGTAAAAATGGGAGAGCCGTATTCCATATTCATGGTAGATTTTTATCTCAGGAACAGAACATGTCTCACTTGTCCGCACAGGGTTTACGGTTGTTGTTTTATTCTGCAGACGTGCGGCGTCACGGTTCTGACCGATGCCAAGCTGGATCAGGAAAGGAGTCAAATATTCCTTGCGTTCCGTAAGTCTTAAGGCTGAATCTACCCTAGCAACCACTCAGAACACCATAGTAACCACAGTGTTGGGAAGGTTACTTTGGAAATGTAATAGGTTACAGATTACAAGTTACCCTACTTAAAATGTAATAAGTAGTGTAACTTTTCAATTACTTTATTAAAGTAATGTAACTGATTACATTTGATTACTTTTTGATTACTACAAGTTACCCTATTATAAATGTAATAAGTAGTGTAACTATTTCAGTTACTTTATTAAAGTAATGTAACTGATTACATTTGAGTACTACTTTTTTTTTTACTATTTTAAATCGCTAATGAATGTTTTCAACTGTTATTCGTTTTCAAACATGTAAAGCAGGCAGGGTTAACCTTACAGTAGCGCTCAGCACTGATTACTGTCAGACTTTAACATCCTTCATCACTTGAATTAAGATTAGAAAAATGTTATTTTAAAGCACAGCCACCACAAAATCAGCACCTCTTTTTACTTTGAGATCATTCTGAGGTTATACACTGATTTAAAATCACAACAAGATACAGTTTAATAGCTATGATACTGATTTGGAAATCAAATCTTTGCATAGCTATGACTAACAATGCCTTATTAAAAAATAAAGCATATACATAAACCCAAATAGAAAATAAAACAGTTATTGAATAAACGTGTTCTATTCTGTGTCCTAAACTCCTAAAACATTGGTGTCTCATATTGTAGAGCAGTCAGTTCAGTTTGAGAAAGAAATCAATTAAATGTGTGTGTGTGTGAAAATATTCAGATGTAACCCCTTTTGTAATTGTTAACATTTTCCTAAGTAAGTGTAATTTAATTACACATTTTCTTCTACACTGTAAAAAATAAGTGTACTTTTAACTGTAAAATTTTGTAAAAACGCTACGGAAAAAAACTGTTAATAGGTTAACAGTAAGTTCCCGTACTATATACAGGGAAAAACTGTAAAATATCTAACCAGACATTTCATGTAATTTTACAGTAAAATGCTGTTAATTTGACAGTTTTTAGAAGTAAAAATAACAAATCAATGTATAATTTACAGTCAAAAACAGTAAACTGATATTCCCAGAATTCCCTGCATGACACTCCACATTTGAAAGTATTTTGTTTAAATAATCATGTTTTTTTAATAGTTTTTGTTATTAGTTATGTATATTTGGGCTTTATGTGGAGGTTTCTGGCTCAATGCAGGAGAAAATCTCATTTTGAGAAAACCGATATGCATAATAATTTAAATCGACATTGATAATAATCAGAAATGTTTCTTGAGCAGGAAATCAGCATATTAGAATGATTTCTGAAGGATCACGTGACACTGAAGACTGGAGTAATGATGCTGAAAATTCAGCATGGACTCACAGGAATAAATTACATTTTTTAAATATATTAAAACTGAAACCAGTTATTTTAAATTGTAAAAATATTTTACAGTTTTACTGTATTTTTGTTGAAATAAATGAAGCATAAAATACATCTTTACCATATTCTTTAATATATATATATTCCTAGATTAGTATTTCTGCAATGTCTGTAGACTATGGTCACATTAGGAATAAAATAAACACTAAAATGTGTATTTCAAGTGTTTTCTTTCCACTGGTCTAAAAGTAATGTAATGATGCCAGATAGCGTAAAATCTTAAAATTGACCAGTACATGAAAAAACAATAGATTTGCCTGTAATGTCTTGCATTTTCATAACCATTTTCTCACTAACGCTCATATGTTCCAACGCAGGGCCGGAAATCCTTATGAATCAGCAGGATAGCGGTGGTTTTCAGGAGCCCAGAAAGCGAACAGACTTTCCTGAAACCTGGATCTGGCTGGACGCTAATATGAGGTATGAGGAGATATATGTCTATCTTCGAGCTGATTTTAACTTGGAAATAACAAGAAATCAAACATGAGATCTCTTTAAAACTATATGGCTGTAGATATGGAGGTGAGATTTGTGTTTGTAAAATCGTCAGTACTGTGTAGTTCGAAAGTATCGAAACTTTGAATTATTGATGCTAGAAAACATATTTATTAGTGTTTGTTATAGGAAATGAAGACCCAGAAATGAACACTTGCTGAAAATGTACTGACCCTCAGGCCATGCAAGATGTAGATGAGATTGTTTCTTCATCAGATTTGGAGAAATGTAGCATTCCATCACTTGCTCACCAATGGATGTGCTGCAGTGAATGGGTGCCGTCAGAATGAGAGTCCAAACAGCTGATAAAAACATCACAATAATCCACAAGTAATCCACACCATGTTAATTAACATCTTGAGAAGTAAAAAGCTGTGTGTTTGTAAGAGACAAATCCTTAAACTTTAAACCATTGCTTTTAACTTCGCTTCTGGCCAAAATACTATATTCTATAATCCGTAATAATGCTTCCTTCAGTGAAAAAGGCCTCGCATCAAAATCCACCCACATATTTGTTTGGAACTGTTTTGACATGTAAACGGTGCTTGATCTGTGCATATTTCTCTCCTGATTCAGACGAGACAACATATTTAATGGGAAAAAGCAATATTATAGATAGAGAACTTGTTTTTTAGCCAAAAAATGTTTTAAGTTAAAAACATCTTAACAATAGAATTGTTTATTACAACACAGACCTTTTCACTTCACAAGACGTTAACTGATGGACTGGAGTGGTGTGGATTACTTGTGGATTATTGTGATGTTTTTATCAGCTGTTTGGACTCTCATTCTGACGGCACCCATTCACTGCAGAGCATCCATTGGTGAGCAAGTGATGTAATGCTACATTTCTCCAAATCTGTTCCCATGAAGAAACAAACTCCTCTACATGTTGGATGGCCTGAGGGTGAGTATTTTTTTTTTAGCACATATTCATTTTTGGGTGAACTGTTTCTTTAAGGCAGCATCATTGTCAAAATTTGTGTTAGTTATTTGAACAAACCACTGACTCACAGTATTAAACCCTGGCACACAAATAAACAAAAGTAAGCATTTTTTGTGAATTTTGATTTGTGAATTGAAGTCAGCTAAATGACAAATGACCTGAAGCTCTCTTCATGTCTTTAACTGTCACAGGTGATGGTTGTGGTTGCAGAAAGTTGGATGTTTGAGTTTGTGTCACCAGACAATGGAGGATTTTCCTTGGGCAACGTGAGGAAAGCCTTAGTGTCGAGTCAGAACATCACATCACTTCTGTTCCCCATCAGAGCCACAGCGCTGGGAGAGATTCCCATCTCCGTCAAAGCCACGTCTGTCTACTCTTCAGACTGGGTCTACAAGACGGTTCTTGTCAAGGTGATTCATTTCAGTATAATATTTCACCCCAAAATTAAAAGAGAAAAATCGTTGGCCTATTTTGCATAAAGAAAATTAAGGTTGTTTTGCAATTATTTATGCATTTATTAGTTCATTTATTTATCTATTTATGCATTTATTTATTGTTCATGACTGCAATGCTTGTGGACATTTTTAGCTTTTTTTCTCATTGTGTTTGATGCTTCTATATTTGTTTAAAGCAATGGAAAATCTGTAATATGTTGATGTTTTTATTTTAATAAATTAAAGACAGTGCAGCTATTTATTTGGACAGTTTTCACGACAATTTTTGCCTCATGTGTTCATGACTTCAATGCATCTGGACATTTTTAGCTTTTTTCCCCCTCATTCTGAATGATTCTATTTATTACAGCAAACCAAATCTGTAATACACTGGTGTTTTAAATAAACTGAAGACACTCCCAACAATGTGCAACATGTGCAACAGCCTGGGAAAGTGGAAAATCCTACTAAACTTTTTTTGTTGTTGCTGAATGATTTTTCTCTAGCCAGAGGGACTGGAGCAATCATACTCTCAAACCTTGTTTCTGGAGTTTCAACTGAAGCAGAACATGCTGACTAGGACAATGTCGTTTAGTTTTCCTGCAAATGTGGTTCCTGACAGTCAAAGGGCCAGTGTGTCTGCTGTGGGTATGTGTCCTCACTCTGTATTTCTATTCTAAGAGGACATTATCAGTCTGCTTTTGCATATTGAGTGCAAACATCTCTCCTCTGTATGTGTATGTTGCAGGTGACATTCTGGGCCCGTCCATTGGCAGTCTGGACTCTCTCATTGAGATGCCTTATGGTTGTGGAGAGCAGAACATGATCCATTTTGCTCCAAATATTTATGTTCTCCAGTACATGAGAAGCACCAAGCAGACTGATGAACAGACCAGAAACAAAGCTATGAGCTACATGATGGAAGGTAAACGTTGTGTAGTCTAGTTGTATAGTTCTGAGACAAAGAGCAAATGTCCTTGACTTATCATATATGTTCTGTTTGATTGCAGCTTATGAACGTGAGCTTTCCTACCAAAGGCTTGATGGCTCCTTCAGTGCTTTTGGAGACAGTGATGATTCTGGCAGCACATGGTATACAGAAACAGCTTAAATTCTACCCCAAAATTCTGAGCAAATACCATTTTTAATATCAAACATCTTCATTCCTCTTTTCAGTTCAGTGCTGATTATAGAACTGATGGATGAAAAATGATGTGTGTGAATGATTGGTGGTGTGTTCTGTGATATTCAGGCTGTCAGCGTTCGTGCTCAGGTGTTTCCTCCAGGCTCAGGACTTCATTTCCATCGACCCGATGGTGATGCAGAGGATAGCATATTGGCTACTGGCTCATCAGAACGCTGACGGTTCGTTCGAGGAGCCGGGTCGGGTCATCCACACAGAGCTCCAGGGAGGACTGGATGGGCCGGTGTCTCTCACGGCATACGTCCTTATAGCGCTTCTGGAGGACGCTGAATACAGGGTGAGTTAGAGAGACTGACTGATGGAACGATAGATAGATAGATAGATAGATAGATAGATAGATAGATAGATAGATAGATAGATAGATAGATAGATAGATAGATAGATAGACAGACAGACTGACTGACTGACTGACTGACTGACAGATAGATAGACTGAAAGACAGACAGACAGACAGATAGATAGATAGATAGATAGACTGAAAGACAGATTGAAAGACAGATAGACAGACAGATAGACAAACAGATAGATAGATAGATAGATGGATTAAATGTAGATCAATTGAATGATAGATCGATTCAACAATAGATAGACTTAATGACAGAATGTTAGAACTATAGATGGATGGATGGATGGATAGACAGACAGACAGACAGATTTACAGATTGATCGATAGAACGATTGAATGATAGAACGATAGATCGATTGAACGTAGGATGGATGGATTGATTGATTGAAGATCTGTTTGTGTCTCTGGTAGAGTGCATTTGAAGGCAGCATTTCTTCTGCCGTGAGTTTCCTGACGTCTCGACTGGCTCAGAGAATCTCCAGTAACTACAGCCTGTCTTTAGTGACCTATGCTCTGTCACTGGCCAACAGCACCGCCGCCCCATCTGCCCTCACCGAGCTGTTGAACAGAGCACTAATTGTTGGTAAATATCCTCTGGATTTATACTCTAAAGACAGCACGCCACAGATGTGAAACACACACACAAAGCTGAAAATAACCTGCAATTTTCCTTTAACACAGTGTGGCGAGCAGCTGTAGTGTTATGGATGAGCGTCGCACCTGGCACAGTAAAATGTGTTAGATGCTAATGTGTTTATAATAGTTGGATGGTGACGCTGTATCTGGGTCTTTCAGATGGAGTGCCAACCTGGAGACCCCCAGCCAACGTCCTGTACAATTCCTGGCAGCCAAGTTCATCAGATATTGAGATGTCGGCCTACGTACTGCTCGCCATGCACAGACTCAAACTAATGGATGAAGGATTCACTCTGGTGAAGTGGCTCAGTAAGCAAAGAAACCATCTTGGGGGATATGGATCCACTCAGGTACATATCAAACAGACATTCAACTCACGAGAGAGACAATAGAAACTGTTTAAATGGGACAAAATGGCTCACTTTTAGACATTCAGGCTCCCAAAACGAATGCCAACATTTTAAAAAGGCTAAATTGCCTACAACAGCATTCTAATACTCTTGGCTGAATAGTTGTTTTTATCATGGTTTCAGCAAAAATATTAAGTAGCACAACTGTTTTCAACATTGATAATTATCAGAAAAAATTCTTGAGCAGCAAATCAGAATATTAGAATGATTTCTGAAGGATCATGTGACACTGAAGACTGGAGTAATGATGCTGAAAATTCAGCATTACATCACAGGAACAAATTGCATTTTACAATATATTCTAATAGAAAACTGATACTTTAAAGTAATAATATTTCACATTTTTACTGTATATTTGATCAAATAAATGCAGTTTTGGTGAGCATATTAGAGAATGTATAAGGGAATATTCCAGTTTTAACAGAAGTTAGTCTATAGCATCTGTAGCATAATGTTGATTATCACAAAAATCATTTTGACTCATTCCACATTTCCTTTTTGTTTTGTTTTTAAAAAAAAGCAAAAACAGTCAGTCACTTACAATGGAAGTAAATGGGGCCATTTTGATCAAATAAATTGGTGAGCATATTAGAGAATGTATAAGGGAATATTCCAGTTTTAACAGAAGTTAGTCTATAGCATCTGTAGCATAATGTTGATTATCACAAAAATCATTTTGACTCATTCCACATTTCCTTTTTGTTTTGTTTTTTAAAAAAAGCAAAAACAGTCAGTCACTTACAATGGAAGTAAATGGGGCCATTTTTACAGGAGAGCTTCACATTTCTGCAAATGTTTATAGTTGTTTTAAGGTTGTCATTACAAAGAAGTTGTAAAATTGGTTATTATAACATTCCACAAAAAGTCTAGTAAGTGACTTTTTGCGCTCTAAAATCATGTTAACGCATATGCGACCCTGGACCACAAAACCAGTCATAAGGGTCAATTTTTCGAAATTGAGATTTACACATCATCTGAAAGCTGAATAAATAAGCTTTCCATTCCATTGTTAGGATAGGGCAATATTTGGCCGAGATACAACTATTTGAAAATCTGGAATCTGAGGGTGCAAAAATTCAAAATATTGAGAAAATCGCCTTTAAAGTTGTCCAAATAAAGTCCTTAGCAATGCATATTACTAATCAAAAATTAAGTTTTAATATATTTACAGTAGAACATTTACAAAATATCTTCATGGAACATGATCTTTACTTAATATCCTAATGATTTTTGGCATAAAAGAAAAATCTATAATTTTGACCCATACAATGTATTTTTGGCTATTGCTACAAATATACCCCAGCGACTTAAGACTGGTTTTGCGCTCCAGGGTCACATATTGTTTAAATCTTGTGGTTTTACTATTAATACAGTATTGTAACATATACGGATTGACCCCATTTATTTCCCATTATAAGTGCTTTTTTTTTTTTTTTTTCCAGTAGAACAAGTAAAAAAAAATGTGGTGATCAAAATTACACCACCTGGGAATATTCCTTTAAGAAAGTCAGCAGGGTTTAACATCATCTGAGGCATTGACTGGTTCCCTTGTGTTGATGATTACACGCATCTATGATCTATTCCATTGATTCAAGGAGGTGAATTTGTTGGCAAGCGAATGTTTCAATTGGAAATCAAGCTGTGCAAACGGCCATCGAGGTGAGATAAGAAAATGTACTTTTAATTTTAAAAAGGCCCTCGTGATATTACATTTGGCTCGGGACCGAAGGCCTGCGATCTGTCACGAACACTAACCTCAATGAGGACTAGCAGTTTCTGGGCCGTGAGCTCTGATAAAGCGCTGCGCTCATGTTAAAGCCCCTCGCTTTGACACAACAACTCGAATCCAACAGGAGAACATCTGACTGCGCTCGAGAGAGTCCTGGCGGTATTTGGTCGAGTGTGGAAAGATTAAAGGATCTGTGTCTCTGCTCCACACATGTGCGGTGTTATTTACCAGGCGGCAGGTGATTGAATTGAGAGTGTATCTGTGACACAGATGCACGGGCACCTGTTATTGACGCAGAGAGATCACATCTGCCAAAACTGATACAAAAACTGCTTATCCCATTTTTTATTATTTTTTTATTGAATGCACTTTTTGTTGTTTTGATCAGTTCTAAAGCTTTATTAAAATATCTGTGCTCTGTTTGTATGTCTTTGTTGTCAGGATACAGTGATGGCGTTGCATGCACTGTCAATCTACGCCACCTTCAGCAGCGCAGAGTCCATAGATCTCACCATCACTGTGAACGGTGCCTCCGGTGCTGCCGCCACATTCAACATAGACAGATACAATTACCTGCTCCAGCAGAGCCAAGACCTGCCCGTATGTATATAATACACAGCTCTAGATACACACTACTGTTCAACAGATTGAGGTCAGTAAGATTCCCATTTCAAATAAATGCAGTTCTTTTGATCTTTCTATTCAGAATCCTAAAAAAATGCATTATGTTTAAAAAAACAAAACAAAACAAACAAAAAAAAAATTATATATAGCAGATCAGCATATTAGAATGATTTCTGAAGGATCATGTGACACTTAAGACTGGAGTAATGATGCTGAAAATTCATCTTTGCATCACAGGAACAAATTTGATTTTAAAATATATTCATACAGAAAATGGTTATTTTAAATTGTAATAATATTTCACAATTTTACTATTTTTTAAACTGTAATTTTAATCAAATAAATGCAGCCTTGGTGAGACTTTCAAAAACATAAAAAAATCTTACTGACCCCAAACTTTTAAACGGTAATGAATAAAGGAATATTTTGTATTCAACAGAAAGAAGTTAAGCGGAATCTAGCATTTGTAGCATAATGTTGATTAACACAAAAAATGATATATATAGAGACAGGGTGCGAACTACGGGGGAGCTAGGGGGAGCTCGGCTCCCCTTAATAAGACATGGGCTCCCCTGAAAACGGGATTTGTGAAATTTTGGGGGGTCTCGCGCAAGTGCACGAACAACCCCCCCCGTTATAAAAAAAACAAACAAGTGGGCTCCCCCAAAGTCCACGTTATAGTTCGAACACTGTATAGAGAGCGAGAGGAAAGTGAAGCTTATAATTCTATAAAAGCACTTACATTAATTCTTATGTGAAAACATGAGTATTATTTGAGCTGTAAAGCTTTTTAAATGATCATTTTACAGTCATTTTAGGAGTGTAATGACAACAAAGTTGCATATAACTTAACACAATAAAGGCTAGCACTTTTTGTAACTGAAAATTCAGCTTTGACATGACGGGAATAAATTACATTTTAAAATATATTTAAATTATCTTCTTTTCTTTTTTTTAAATTGCAATGTTATTTCACACTTTTCTTGTTTTACTGTATTTTTGATCAAATAAATGCAGCCTTGGTGAACATTAGAGACTTCTTTTAAAAGAATGAATAAATCTTACTGACCCCAAACTTTTGAGCAGTACTGTGTAACTCCTAACACAAAGTATTAAACTTTCTTTTCAAAGTAATCACTGCACATAACAAGCAGACTGTTTGTGACACTAGTAATAGTAGTACGTGGCGCATGCTAATGTTGGGGTTGCCTCTACAGATCGAAGCAGAAGAGGGGGTTGATATTGAGGTGGTGGCAGAAGGTAAAGGCTTTGCTCTGTTTCAGGTATGTCTAAACATCTCCAAGTTAAGAATTTGTCCTTAAATGCATTGTTTAGCACTGCTGCAAAAAAATATTGAAGCTAATAAAAGGCTGCTATTTGCTTGTTGAACGACTAGTTGACATAGCAGCATAATTTAGCAGGATCATCTCCATTGCAGAACTGTCAAATAGCGAGGTATTACCAATGCAAGCAGGTTATGAAGGTTCAACAGCTGTGAATAATAACTGAAACCCTCATAAAGATAAAAAGAGACGTAATGGCAGAAACATTCTGTTGTCATCAGCAGTCGGATCCCCTCTTTCTCAGTCCAATGTGTAATTATACCTTTGATTGCTCACCATGGAGCACGTAAACCGGCCCAGACGCTGCTTTCCTCATCAGTGAGACACCAGCAACATCTTGAGCTGCTTTGAAAGGCCACACCGAAGAAACAGCGTCCAGAACTCTGTTCTGCAGAAGATTGGCAAAGCAGAGATGACCTCATTTTGAGTCGTGTTTGCTAATTTGTTCTTCAGACATGAATGATTCCTCAATCATCTGGCTTGAACTGTTGCTTTATAAAATCTCATAAAATGGGGGAATTATTAGAGTATTATTCATTTTCTCTTACTGTTTCAGCTTAATGTGTTCTACAACGTGATGAACCTGAGAACGTCGCTCAGACGGCGTGACATACACACAGATGAGGCCTTTTATTTGTATATAGACGTAATGGACAATGAGGAGTTCAGTGTAAACCTTCACATATGTTTCAGGTGAGCAGCTGAGCCGAACACACACCGTTGTTTACTTATTGCCAAAATGATTTCATCAGCACCAAAAAATGCGATTAAAAAGACTGCACTATTGAGGTCCTGATTATTTAACATGATTATTTAACTCATTGACTACATCATGCATTTATATGCAACTTATTTTATTTTTTAAAGACTTATTTAAAAAGTCTTTAACTCAACTTAAAAAAAAAAATCAGAAAAAAAAAAAAAAAGAATAATATAATATAAATTAGATGAATATAAAATAAATTTGATCAACAGTATTCGATTAATATCTTATTTTCAAAGCCAAAATTGTAATTGAAAATAATTAAAAATGTTAAAATATATTTGAATTATATAACAAAATAAAAAAATGGCTTTATTTTAAATCAAATATAGCAAGTGCACATTTAAAACAAAATCACAAAAGCTCAATTATTGTTAGTTTGCAGATTCCACTTGGTTTGATGTTTTGTTTCATCCTTTTCTTCTCATTATGGATGTCAAAAAAGTAAAATCAGTGTTGATTATCAAGAAAACAGTTTCTAAAATTATACTTAAACAAATAATAAGATATTCTATATCATCAATATTGCATTCGATTTTGGATATCTCGGGCAAATCATGAATTTCAATCATTTTTAATTGTCCAAATTCTTTTTGGGGCCACTGTAGATATTCTATGGAATCATTTGTGAATGTAAATCTGTTTGAAAGCATAATTTCTGCTGTTTTTAAGGCTGAGGGAGGACCAGGGCCTGAGACAGACGGGTATGGCAATACTGGACGTGGGTTTACTCTCGGGGTTCAGTTTGGCCCAAAACGGTGTCCAGCTAAATGATATAGTCAGACGAGTAGAGACACCTTCAGGACGAGTTACACTTTATTTAGACACGGTGAGTTCCTCTTATATATTCATGACTACAATATTACAGTATAAGTGTGCTGAATCTATTTTTGTGCTGATGATGGTTTATTTGGTTCATGTTTTCGTGTGCATTATGCATCCATGGCTGACAGTATGGCCAATCTCATCGTCTTTTCTCTCATCATAGGTGACCACAATGGAAAGGTGCGTTGAAATATCCACCACCCTGGAATTTAAGGTGGTCAATGTCCAAGATGCTGTGGTCATGATCTATGATTACTATGAGCCCAGTAAGACTCTTAAATAATAGCTCCAGATCCTCTAATGCATTCCTATGTTGCAGTATGTGTTTCAAGCTCCTTGTTTCATTCCCTTACCTTCTGCAGGACGGAGGACAGTGCGGTCCTACACATCTGAGGCAAGACGGGACATGTCTGTGTGTTCGCTATGTGGGCCGGATTGCTCCGAGTGTGGGGTTCGAGACATCTGGCCGACTGACGGGACACCGTCCATTAATAAACATCCACTTCTGGCTCTAAGTTTGACCACAGCACTCATCATCCTCCTGTCAATCTGCAACTAGTGTTTTCCCTAAATCAAAACCATTGTAATCAATAACACAAGCAAAATGTATGTGTACATTGTTTTTAAAAAATTGTTTCAGAAAATGTGAAAAAATTCTTTGTAAATTTTATGTATGAAAATTGGTGCATTTAGTTCAGTGCAACAATGAATGATTTTTACAAACAGTTTAGACAGAATTTGGTTTCTTTAAATGATGTTTCATGAATTAATCATTCATTAATTAAAAATAAATTATTAAATCAAATTAATCATTTAATTATCAATTAATATGATAATTATTATAATTCATTAATTACTTATTGATTGAATAAAGGATGCTTTTTTTTAAGAATAATTGAAATAGTAAATCAGGGTCAGGCTCAAAACTGATAAATTAACTTTTTAAATGTAAGCACTGTGATTCTTACACTCCCTGTCATCATTATAATAATCCGCTGCATAAAGCTGCATTACGTACCTCAATTACAAATTTTCCAGTAGTGAACATGTTTGTCTTTTTTGATCTTATAAGTTGCAATGGCTTTAAGTTTCAACACTGTTTAAAAACAGTAAGTATCAATTGTATACAAAGTGACCTACATTGAATTTTGACCCACATTGACCGTTGAAAATGGGTCAAATTCAACAAGGAAAGTCTAAGAACCAGAATCTAAAAGAATATCGTTAATATGTCTTCAGTTACAGACATGCAAACTTTGGAAAAATTATATTTTTGGCACTCAAGACAAGTATGTTCTTATGCGAGTGTTTTGATAGAGGGAAACAAGATAGATTTCTAGTTTCAACATTATTTGTTCTTCAGACATTCCTCTTTAAAAGAAAAAAGTATCAGCTATACGCAAAGGGACCCACATTTGGTTCTTGACTGCTGAAAATGTGTGAAAAATCGGGTTGACGTCAGTATTTGACGCCAATTTGATGTTGACCTAACGTTGGATTCTGGTTACAGATAACCTAAACACAACAAATATCAACCTCAGCTTACGTCGGTATTGGACATCAAATTAAAATTGACATTAGATGTTGAATTGACATTGAATTTTGGTCACCCGACATCACGACCGAAATTTAACCAAATATAGGTAAATGTCTTATGACCAGTGTTGGGGGTAACGCATTACAAGTAACGCGAGTTACGTAATCAGATTACTTTTTTCAAGTAACTAGTAAAGTAACGCAATTTACAAGAGAATATCCGAGTTACTTTTCCAAATAAGTAACGCAAGTTACTTTTTTTCCCCCCAATTTATTGACTGACAGCTCTCCGGTCCCAATGTTGAGAGAAATCAGAAGATGTTACTGTAGTTCTAAAATAAATATGAATATGCATTGGGAACGCTAACTGATAGCTCTCTAGGTATCATAGACTTCGTTGGTTCACATTAATTCACAAATTGTTGATCAACCAATACCAATTCATCATATATTTAATTCAGGGAATATATCTCAGGGTCAAGATCTATGTTGTCAGCCGTGTTCCTCCTGAGATGATAAATGTCAACGAAAAATGGTCTAGTGATCTTTACGTAGTAACTTAATACTTAACTTAATGCTAAAGCACATAGCAACAGATAAACATTACATGATCCCACACTGTAATGCTATCATTCAGCTGACCTATCGTCTGCTTTTACAGTGGGTACGGAAAGTATTCAGACCCCCTTAAATTTTTCACTCTTTGTATACCAAACCCACATGCATCAAAATACGTCCCTTTTAATTCATTTATTGCATTTTTGCCAAAAGCATTAAAAACCAAAAGTTTTGGTTTTTGTGTAAAAACACTGTATTAATAATCTTACAGCCCCTAAGTTTTTGAATGGTATTATTAACGGCAAAACATCTGGTAGAAAATCTGTATAATTTATCATTTTATGTAATCTATCTATCTATCTATCTATCATTTTGTCTTATATAATGAATGATTGAGGAAGTACTATTAAGGATTTCCCCTCATTTCCCCAAAGTGAATTCATCACTGCTACTCCCCATTCCGCTTGTAGGAATAAATGTGAAATGATTTCACATTACATCAAGTTTATTTAGCTCATTGTTACTCTAAACTGACAGAGGTTTGATGTGGATATTGTATCCAGAGGCTCGGAAGTATTAATCCACAGAGGCAGAGCGTGGGGGTGATGAAAGAGCAGTGGACAACACTTCCTCCCCAGCGGCACACAGGAAATGATTCAACGGCCTGCACATCCACTTAATTCAGACATCATGGATGCTAACACACTCAGCCTGGCCATAGAGTTAAGGTGATTGGATTTAGGTTCCCACTAGGTGGCAGGCATGGCTAAGCAATGTGCGTCTTGTCTCGAAGAAGCCTCATAAAGCATGTGCTGATAAGAGAATGGTGAGTGTTTTCTATCTTTTGACTTTTCTCGAGGCATAAACTGACATGTAATCACTCCCAAAGTGCGTTTAAAGCTGTTAGCATTACAATGGCTAAAAACACATAGAGAGTTGGCAGGAGACAGTAGTACACTGCATATGAGAACATGCATGAATGAAAACAAGAGATTCTGTCGCAGCCGAATCAAAGCTTGAGGCCCGTTCACATGAAGAATGGATAACTATATTAGCGTTCATACCAACACACGGAAACGTTGAGTTTATTATAAGCACGTTTGGTCGTTGGCAGCTTTAAAGGGGTCATCGGACGCAAAATTCACTTTACATGTTGTTTGAACATAAATGTGTGTGTACACATCCATCCTATAAGGATAGAAATCCACCCAGTGTTTTTTTATTAAATAAAGCAATAAGCCCCAAGAAGCCATGGTTTACAGTGAATTTATAACAGCTAAGGGGCTAAAACCCCCTTAGCTGTTATAAATTTACTGTAAACCGCGGCTTCACTTATTGCTTTTATAAAACGGTTATTCCGTATATATAGCAAGGTTTCACAAAACAAAACAAAGCAAATAAAATGTAATGATTTTAATAAAAACATTATTCTTCCGCCAAACAATGTAGTTCCTCAGGAATGGACCTTTTTCACATTTCCGGGTTTCTCAGCAGCGGAAGTCGTCATAGTTGGGTTAACTTGAAGAGCAGTGAATGGGAGAGTACCACTAATATATTTTTTGTATTCCCATTTGCTCAAAATAGCAATAGAAAAACTCCACGATAGTGTTTTCCTGACTTTCAATAAAAGGGAAAAAACTGAGAGAGACTGATAACGGCAGTCAGAAGAGAGACGCTGCATTAGAAACACCCTCGCATTAGCCTGAACTGTGTTTTTGTAATTTGATGCAAAGGTGATATAATACAAATAGTGTTATAAGTGTACATACATCTAAAAAAAAAAATACAAATATGAAAAACTTTCGAGGATTTACGATGCTGATGAC
>NW_015634565.1:379896-382470 GCF_001515625.1 Sinocyclocheilus rhinocerous
ATTTCCGGGTTTCTCAGCAGCGGAAGTCGTCATAGTTGGGTTAACTTGAAGAGCAGTGAATGGGAGAGTACCACTAATATATTTTTTGTATTCCCATTTGCTCAAAATAGCAATAGAAAAACTCCACGATAGTGTTTTCCTGACTTTCAATAAAAGGGAAAAAACTGAGAGAGACTGATAACGGCAGTCAGAAGAGAGAACGATGTCAAATTTACCATAGACGCTGCATTAGAAACACCCGCGCATTAGCATAAACTAGTTTTTTTTGTAATATGATGCAAAGCTAATATAATACAAAGAATAGTGTTATAAATGTACATACATTTAAAATAAAATACAAATATGAAAAATTTGAGGATTTATGATGCTGATGATCGTTAAACGCCTCATCACAGTTTTGTGAAAAGGGTCCATGGTTGTGGTTGCGAACCAGGGTGCGTTTCCCAAAAGCAACTATGGTCGCAAGTTCCGTCGTGACCAATAGATTTCAATGGAACTAACTACCATAGTTAGCTAACAATGCTTTTGGGAAACACACCCCAGAGCCGTTGAGAAACAGAGTTGCGACACTCCCATAGGCTTCCATATGAACTGAGGAATGCGGAAGTAAAGCATGTCATGGAGCAGCCAATAGTTCCAAACAACCAATAGTTCCAGTATTGAAGCCCATTCATTTCAGTGCTTCTCAAGCACACTCGCCAGAAAGTTGAGGAAATTACAGCAGTTTTTGGCATTTTAACACATTAGTTTACCTCTCGGAAACATAAAGTTCTTTTATGAATCTTTGCAAATCGCCTTTCCTAATAATGTGCTAGTTAGCAAGTTTCGCGGCTAAAGTTTACAGTTTACAGTCTGCTCATCACCCCACAGAAGAGAAGGGCGGGGTGAGCAGCGCTTATTAGCATTTAAAGCAACATTAAACAAAACGGGTTGCTGTAAAAAGAGCTGATTTTGACAAGATAAAAAGGGTGTTTTTTACACTACCAATGAGAAATTTTAACCAAAGTATGTTATAAACTTTTCATTAAGACCCTAAAGAATCATATCAACTTTAAATACTTGCGCTCTTCAAGGCTTGTTTACACCTGGTCACTACATGCGTTTTCTCTGATCGAATATCTGATTTGTTAAAACGGTTCCATTTACACTTGGCCACATAAACGTGTCTTCGCAAAACAGATTTAAATCTGATCTTCAATTCCACACTATATGCAAATTTAACGGAGTTCACGTTAAGGAAAGCAACAGATATGCGCTATCAGCTATTTCAAGATCAAAGACTGCAACAAGAGAGAGAGCGGCATCAGCACTGGAAAGATAAGATAGTTTTACTTCTTTTAAGGAAGATGATTGTGTATTGAGTGTCTGCGACTTACTTTTGAGTTTTATTTGCGGCAGTTTGGGCGTCGGCTTGCTGAAGAGATAGTCTACTCAGCTACTCATCTGCTGTGATGCGGGTTGCATTAGCGCTGTTATATCTGACTGTAACCCGTCATATAGCCAATAACATGCTCTCACGCGTTTCTTTTATTATTATTATTATTATTTTTATTTTTTTTTATTAGTAAAATTTACAAATGTGGTTTCAACAACCAGATGCGTTTACACTTGTCCAGTTTGTCTGGAATGCGTCCCAGACCACAATCTGAAGTGGTTTGAGCGATCGGATTTAAATCAGTCTCGAAAGTGTTTTGGAGGTTATGTGACCCGGGCCGGGTATGTTTAAGGGTAAGCGGATAAACTCAGCTTTTGGTTCCAAAAACGGAGGTAACTTTCAGGGTATGTAAGTAGCCATAGCAAATTATTACAGTGGGGAAAATATTTATTTGATCCCCTGCTGATTTTGTAAGTTTGCCCAATTACAAAGAAATGAAGGGTCTTAATTTTTATGGTAGGTTTATTTTAACGTATAGAGACAGAATACCAACCAAAAAATCCAGAAAAAAACACATTATATAAAGGTTAGAAATTGATTTGCATTTCAATGAGTGAAATAAGTATTTGATCCCCAAGCAAAACATGACTTAGTACTTGGTGCAGAAACCCTTGTTGGCAAGCACAGAGGTAAGACGTTTCTTGTAGTTGGTCACCAGGTTTGCACACATCTCAGGAGGGATTTTGATCCACACCTCTTTACAGATCCTCTCTAAATCCTTAAGGTTTTTTTTGGCTGTCGTATGGAAACTCGAAGTTTCAGCTCCCTCCACAGATTTTCTACAGGATTGAGGTCTGGAGACTGGCTAGGCCACTCCATGACCTTAATGTGCTTCTTCTTGAGCCACTCCTTTGTTGCCTTGGCAATATGTTTCGGGTCATTGTCATGCTGGAAGACCCATCCATGACCCATCTTCAGTGTTCTGGCTGAGGGAAGGAGGTTCTCGTCCAAGATTTTACAGTACATGGCCCCGTCCATTTGCCCCTCAATGCGGTGAAGTCGTCCCTGTATCCTTAGCAGAAAAACAGCTGCAAAGCATAATGTTTCCACCTCCGTGCTTGACTGTAGAGATGGTGTTCTTGGGGTCATAAGCCCGATTCGGACGGTAATTGTTTCTCATATGGACGTCTGTAAAAATA
>NW_015634565.1:382480-393140 GCF_001515625.1 Sinocyclocheilus rhinocerous
TGCAAACCTGGTGACCAACTACAAAAAACGTCTTACCTCTGTGCTTGCCAACAAGGGTTTCTGCACCAAGTACCAAGTCATGTTTTGCTTGGGGATCAAATACTTATTTCACTCACTGAAATGCAAATCAATTTCTAACCTTTTATATAATGTGTTTTTTTCTGGATTTTTTTGGTTGATATTCTGTCTCTATCTGTTAAAATAAACCTACCATAAAATTACAGACCCTTCATTTCTTTGTAAGTGGGCAAACTTACAAAATCAGCAGGGGATCAAATAAATATTTCCCCCACTGTATCTGAACATAACCTACTCCGGAGTAAGTTATGTTTCAGGGTTAGTGTACTTCACAGGTATCAGCGCATGCGTGACCTACTGACAAGACAATATAGTATATATATAGTTGCATGATATGCTAATGATAAAGCACTAATATAAGAAATATATAAGGTAATATTATTCTAATATGGTTAATATATTGTATTGCCATATATAATAGTTATCTGTAAACTATAAAACTCTTATGACAAGGTAATGTTCATTTTATTATATTATATATTTATTATATTTTATTATCATCTCACACATCATGGATCTGCATTTTCTATTATATTTTTCTATAATAAAAATACATATTTGCTATGACGACTTATATAATTAGCATCAAGCTATAAATCCTATTCTCAAGGATTAATATTAAACAAAAAAGAAATAAAAAATTATTGCACAACCACCAATTAAGTGGCGATATGCACTAAGTATGCAAATGGCATGTGAGCAGAAGGAGGAGAAAGTAGTAGTATGGCATGCTTTTTCTTAGCATCCGTTTCCATATGATTCGTCGCTCTGATGAGAATGTCTTGCATGTTAACCAGAAACCTACTCTGAGTTGAATAAACTTGCTCCCGGACGTGTTTTTGGAACCAGCATACCTCAAGTAAGCAAGGTTTGGGTTAATCAGCTGAGAGTCCAGGGTATATATGAAGGCAAGTTAACCTTGCTTTCAGGAATACTCCCATGGTCTTTTAACAACTGGATAGCTATCTGATTAGAGAAAACGCATGAGGTGACCAGATGAAAACAGGCCCTTAAAGTCAAGTGGATTCTGTTTGGCTGTCCATGTTTTTAATCGTTTTATCACCTGAAAAAAAAAATGTGTTTGCCTGTGTCGTTATTGATAGTTGTGGTGTGAATTTATCTGTTCTCAGAGAATTGGAACGAGTTTTAAAACTTTGAGGCATTCACACAAAGAACGATAACTATATTAGCGTCCACACCAACGCACAGTTTAACAGAGATTATCTTACTATAGGGAGATGAAAGGGTCTGTATTACTTACTGTTGGAGAAAGCGTAACGCTAACTCGGATCATGTGTCCCTTAATAACCAATCACATATACAGCCTTGACGTCATTGAATTTCAGTCAGAGTTGTGCGACACTCAGTCGCCGTTTACGGATCCTATAGAAATGAATGAAAGTGCCGTAAGCTGAATTCCACTTGTCATAAAAAGTCAGTGACTTCTCTTATAAAACAGCATTTTTTTCGTGGTAAACTCTAAAAATAGTTCAATCCAAAAGTACTGTTTAGTCTAAAACATGTGAAGATTAGCAGATAGGCTGTCGATTCATTAAATGATAAACCGTTTCCTCTAAAAAGCTGTTTATTCAGCGTAGCCTCTCCTCCATTGACATCCATGGCCTCTGGTCTCCTTTCCCACGTACTGCCAGACCGTAAGCGTTAGCTTTAGCCGTTGCGCTTTTTCGGCTAATGGTTGCAGGCTTGCCTTCTAGTGGCTTTGAGTTTAATATGAGTATTTAAACCAGGATGCATTCTGATTGGCTGTCAGTGTTATTATTGAACATGTATTGTTCTGAAAGTAATTCCAACCGTAACACTCCCATGTGCCGTTATGTGCCGGAGTTGTGGTGTCTAGTTCCTTATTCTCATATAATTAGAACAGTTATTAAAACTTTAGTCATTGTTATCGTTATAGTTATTGTCTGTGGTGTGAACGGGCTGAGTTAGCATTTCCTTATCCTGTTTCTTCCATCATTAAGCTTTCTTTTATACTTCTCAATAAAAAGTAAAATAATAAAATGAAACTAGATTTTTCTAAGGTTTTCTGAGTGTTTTAGAGCATTGTTATGTGGTTGCTAGGGCATTATGGGTGTGATATTTGAGTCGCTATGACCTACTGGTTTCTAAATATGGTTTAGATTCATATTCAGTGTAAGTCTTTGAGATTTTTCAAACTTTCTGGACCAGTTTTTGTCATCTGCCCAATGAAAATCTTATAAAATTTAAAGCACACCTTTATTCAACAAGTCACATAATTTTAACAATGGTTTGTTCAAATCTCTAACTCTTAAATGTAAGTCTTAAATATAAGCTACAAAGCAAATGAGATGTAGACATGACCTGTCTGGGCAATGGCCACTATTGAATTCATTTTTGCTGAGTAAGGTCATAAAATTAACACGTGTACACACATACTTTCTGAAGGGGTGTGTGTTAATGTTGTAGACTTTATTACTGAAACAGACAGAGTAAGAGGATCTGTAATGATGTCAGCAGGACACAGTGTGTTTAATTCATTATTGTTCTAGGGTTCTCTCTGATTGTCATTGCCGTTTCCCACTGCCAACTAGTGAGTAAAACCTGACGAGTCCCTAATGGAATAGATATGTCTAACATTTTCAGACATTTGAATGACTCTATCGCCCCCTGGGTACTAAGGTTATTATTGGCACATTAGTGCAAAAACATCAACATGCCAGCAACCTTTTTAATTTTTTAATGCATCTTTTTGTCTTATTGTGCAAGATTCTTTAGTGCATGTAAAGTGTTTGCCTTTGTAATCTTTTTAAAATCTTTTTTATTTATAGTGTAACTTGCTTAAATTTTTCCTTACTCTTTGGAGTGTTACAAGCTCTTGGTGCATTACAGTATGGAAAGGGGCGTAACATTTCCGTCACACGCTTGCGGTATTCGGCCAATCACAACGCACTGGATAGCTGGCCAATCAGAGCACACCTCGCTTTTCAGACCGATGAGCTTTGTAAAAATCGACGCGTTTCAGAAAGGCGGGGCATAGAGGAGAAACAATAATGTACAGTATGTGGAAAATAATGTGTTTTTTGAACTTTAAACCGCATAAACACATTTCATTACACCAAATACACAAAATAATGTTCTTTTTAGCAACATCATATGACCCCTTTAAGAACATGAAGTGCATTAAACATAACATTACGTCAAGGTTTCCCAGACTGGGGTTCATTAAGGAACTGCATGGTAAATAAAAATGAATGTCTTCATCAGTAGTTGATGCAATATTGAAATGTTGAGAAAACATTTCTTAAACTTGAAATAATTTTTGAATATTATAGCTACCTGACTAATGACTAATCTTTGTGTGAATGTCCACAAAACTGGAAGACTTTCTGTATGCCTAAGCAGTGGGCTATTTTAGAAAGGAACATTTTAAGATGAAAAAGAAGAATTAGGGAGAATCAATAAGTGAATCTATTATCAATATATACATTTTTTATTGCTATTGTGTGAATAATATGCAATCTTGTAGGCCTAATCAATAAAATGTAACTAGTCTGATTAGGAGTATTTTAAAATGTAATATAATCTAATGACAAGTACTTAATTTTTGGAATCTGATTATGTAATCCAGATTACAAGTAGGCTAATCAATTTCTACTCAACACTGAATGCATCACATTTTGTAAGTAAAAAGAATTACAAATTCCGTTCATGTTGATTCATGTTCAGCGAAATCACGTGCATGCAATGTGCGAACATTCGCATCTGTGTTTGTGTTTTTTTCTGACTAAACCATAGACAGGATGTGATTTGTACAGTTTTGTGTAGTTGCTCAGAGCTGCTGGCTTTGGGTTTCCTACTGTTTATTCTGCAATCAGAGAAGACAATAGCGGATTTATGGATGTGGAGTTCTGGACTGGATGGATCATTATCGATGGGAATTATTAACTGCTTTAATGGGCCTTAACTATTGCTACTAATGCTTCGTTGTTTTCCCATTTCAGTAATTTGTTATGAAATCTTACATAAAGCCAACGAGACCACAAGCCTACGAAGGGTCGTGGGTTCCGTGTTACATTTCAGCCGGAAAATATTAGCGAGTTATCACATCAACACGACGTCTCTCGTATGAACATTTTCATAGCTTACATTCATTATCGTGTACAAATTAGATTAGTCATCATGGCTTGGGTGATTTGGAGATTTGGCGGCGTCGCAGAGGTGATGTCAGAGATCAGAGTAGCCAGTAGGAAAGTTCTAATTTGTTTCAGACAAGCAAGCAAACATAACCTTGCACTGGCCTACGGTGATGACGTGTTCTTCTGGCAAGGCCAGCTCACCCTCTCATGGGGAATCATGGAAAAACCGTCTGGCGTTTTCATCCCACCCAGAGATTTGATTTAAAGAAGAACGCCCGCGCATACCTCCGTCTGGGGTCCACAAACTGAGAGTATCGCAAATGACCCACATTGCTGCTGTGTCTCACAGCTGCCGCTGCTGATGCACTGGAAATTGTGAACAAAGTCCGGCAATACGTCATTTTTTTTGTTGTAAAGCTGCTGCTATGAAAATGTTTATTTTAACTTGATAAAATATGTTTATATCTCATGTGGGGCCTACTATGACCCATAAATACCACTGATGTCAAAATAACCCAGCATGCATGTCACTCCTAAAGTCTGGGCTTTTAAATGCCCCATTGGTACCATACCCTATTGCTCATTTCAACAAACCTAGCAACTGCATAGCAACATACTAAAAACCAGACAGAAACATTCAAATCATCCACCATAACATCCTGGCAATAAGCCAGAACATCTAGAAATGTTTTATCAACCATGCAAAATACCAATGCTCTAGCAATCAGCTACAACACAGCAGCAACCACACAGTAGTGTGTTAACAACCAGCTAGAACACCCAAGCAACATTCTAGCAATCAGCGTTGGACGTAATGCATCACTAAGTAGCTAATTAATTACTGTTATTTATTGATATTTCTCTTGGAAAAGTAAAGTAAGTGATTACTCTTAATTTTTCTGTAATTTAATTAGTTTCTTCTGATGTAATTGCATAAAATAGAACAATTCTGTACAAAACAGTAGACGATTTAACATCAAAAGTGAACATCTAATTTTAAAATGCATGTTTTTAATGCAACATTTTCACTTTAAATACTTTGAATAATTTAATCTTAGCAATTTAATCTTATTTATTTAAAAGATTTAAAAGAGCCGGTTCATATCAGCCTTGTATTTGTTCAGCTGGTTGAGGTTGATATAGGATTTAATTAATACAGTACTTTTTTATAGAGAGTAATTTGTACAGTAATCTAATTACACTGTTGAAGATATAATTAGTATCTAGTAATTTATTACTTTTTTAGAGTAACGTATCCAACACTGCTAGCAGTTGGCCAGAAACTCTAGCAACCACATAGCAACATGTTAAAAACCAGTCAGAGCACCCTAGCAACCACATACCAATGTGCCCCCAAAAAAGCCAGAACACCTAGGAATGCTCTAGCAATCAACCAGAACACCAATAGTATTTACCAACATGTTAAAAACAAGTTGGACCACCCTAGCAACTGCATAGCAACATCAGAACACAACACACTAGTAACACTCAAGCGATCCGCTATAACGCCCTCCAGCATCTAGTACAGCTGTGAGTTTCCACAGGAAAACAGCACTCGCATTGTCTTCAGAACATTGACGTAGACATTAGGGTTGTGCGATATTAACCAAAAAATGATGTCTCATTATTTTTTATTCATTCATTTAGAAATGAAGCAAGTGACTGTCTTTATGAAATGGATCATTTACTCATTGGCTCACTCCATTAGTTCAGAAACAGATTAATTCAGGAACAAAAAATTGCAGTGTTGCTCTGAGATGCACAAATGTTCTGTTCCAGCTTTGGAACATTTTTTTGGTGAAACAGAAAAAAAACAAAACAGACACTATTGTCTCTAAAATGAAACCCTCTCAATATTAACTTCTTGTTCATTAAACTGTTGTATAAAATCATTATTACAATTGCAATTGTGCTCCCATGCTGATATTTGGTATATTGTGTAATGTTACTCAGATTCCAAAAATTAAGTACTTGTAATTAGATTACATGTAAAAAATACTCAACTAGTTACATTTTTTACTGATTACATGATTACATATTGTTCACACAATAGCAATAAAGTATTCCAAATGTATTGATTATTCCTGATTACTGACCCAACTAATGATAAACACATTTATTTTTATTTGCCCTACAGTTCATACATGAACCCCAGTTTGGGAAACCTTGACGTAATGTTATGTTTAATGCACTTCATGTTGTAAATAACAATGAATTGAATATATTTTCTTTCTCTTTGCATTTTTATATCAATGTGGTATATGTTATTTAAATCAATGTGATAAATCAGTTTGGTCAAAAGAAGTGATCTAAATGTAATCGAAAAGTATTCTGATTATATTACCTAAAATGTGTAATGTAATCGATTACCTTACTAACTATAATTTTTGTCATGTAATTTGGAATCAGTAACAGACTACAATTTGTTTGTAATCTACCAAGCACTGACTATATCATATCTTATAATAAAAAAACCCATATAGGGATATTTTTGCTTTCATAACTTGATTTATAGGGCATTCTATCTGCATTCTAATAAAGTTCATCACGTAGTGAATGCTTTTGGACTCTTAAGATGTGTTTTTGTTTGTTTTCTTGCATATACATACTAAATGTCGTCAGCTTGCACATTGTTAAAACAACAATTATGATATTATCGTCAACAATAAATATAGCCCACCACTACAGGTGCATCTCAATAAATTAGAATGTCGTGGAAAAGTTAATTTATTTCAGTAATTCAACTTGAATCGGGCATTCATTTTTTGTGTTTCTCTATAAGGCATCATTTAGGATGAGGTCAGAGTTCATCTCTGACTGTCATTTAGCTCAGAAATGACGTAACCATAGCTGGGTTTCCATTACAGATTTGCACAAAACTTTTGTGATATTTTATAAATGTCGATAAAAAACCTATTGCGAATTGACAGCGTTTCAATTAACCAATGTTATGCAGCTAAAACGTAATTTTTCCTCTTGCGATAAGTCATGGCGACGAATGTTGGTAGGTTTACGTATATCGCAGCCACCTCACTAGCCATTATTTTCAGTTAAAGGAGATGTAGGCATGTATCTTTAGTGAAGCAGCGTGGAGAGTCGCTTCTTGAAACTTGCCATGGTATAGCTGGTATAAACACAAGCATTGACTAGAGTGGCCGTGTCAGAGCCATATTGTGCCACAGACATGTGCCGTGTAAATATGGGGTTATCCAAGTGTTAATAGCAAGGAAAGCCTTTTATAGTAAATTAAAGAATGATCATGTGACTTTTACGTACGCCAGGTGACCTGTCAATGCAGAAAAACTATTTCCATTGCAGCTTTGCGATATTTTCCTTTTTCCACCTCATGCAAGTGCAAAATCTTTTTTGTGATATATGGGAGTTTTTGCGAAACTGACATATTTCCATTAGGCGTACTTTCAATTCACTTTTCAATTTTTTTCAATTTCGTTTCAATTTGTGCAATTTGAAGGATAATGGAAGTGCGGCTCATGACAGTCATGCTTGATTTATATTGAGACCCAAAACAAGGGGAAAAATCTGCAATATTTAACATATCTCGGACGTGCCTATGCTGGAAAAAAATGTGGCTCTCCTCGGAGAGGGCAAGAGAGGGCAAAACCCTGCGGGATTTGTTTCCTGCTCCTAAAGAGAGCATGCATTAAGAATCCACGCTGAGTGCTCCACTAACTGATCCTGAACATGCTAGACATGGAGTTTATGAGTTCTCAGACATACAGTCAGTTTCTCCACGGATTTCCTGTGTCCTCCGTTTGACTGGATATATGCTGTGTCATACACGAACGGTCGAGATTTGTTTGTGATGAATGAACAATGATCCCTCTAGTGAGTTTCTCTTGACCGGTGCAGGGTCTGAGCTGTTTGAGATCGTTGCTGGCATTATGTAAGAATTCTGTTTGAGGTTTGTTTTGGCTTCTCTCAGATGCGCATCTGTCATGGGTAAGTAATATTGTGCAACAGACGTGTCGCTGAGGAAACATTTAAAGGTGTAGCTCATCCAAAAATGATTTACTTACCCCGTGTCGATCCAAATCTATGAGCTATTATTTTCCAGGAAACACACAAGGAGAATTTGGAGAGAATCATTACAGCCTTTGGACATTCAACAGGTAGAAGTGGCCACTGCTGTCAAGCTCCAAAAATGACAAAAACATCATGAAACAAGCATGAAATTTATACAACTCATGCTCTATATAAAAGATACCAAAGGTGGCCTGTGATGACCTTTGATTTGGCCTGCAATATCATATCACAAGAGGAGAGAAAAAATAGGGGGGGAAATGTGCTATTAAAGCATGTTATCTTAATTTGTACTTTATATTCATATTTTGACTTTTTTTTTGCATTAAAATGTAAAAATGTAAATTTGAAAAAATAAAAAAATAAAAATTTAATTTCGAAAAATAAAAAAAAATAATTACAAAATTTTCATTTTATTTAGATAGCAACATGCCAAAAACCAGCCAGAACACACTAACAACACTTGCAATCTGCCTTAACACCCTGATAACCACAGCAAATGCATAACAACACCCTAGCAAATAAACAGCAATGCCAAGGCAATTTTCGAAAATTCAGTTTTTATGAAATATGCTAAAAACAGCCAGAATACCCTAGCAACGCGCTAGCAATCTCGCACAACACCATGAAAACTACACAAAATGACCTAACTAATGCCTAACAACACCCTAGCAACCACATAGCAACATCCTACAACCATAATACCACAAACAAATGCCTTACAGCACCGTAGGGATGCCATAGCAATACCCTACCAACCATAATACCACCAGCAAATGCCTAACAACACCCTAACAACCACATAGCAACACCCTACCAGCCATAATACCACCAGCAAATGCCTAACAACACCCTAACAACCACATAGCAACACCCTACCAGCCATAATACCACCAGCAAATGCCTAACAACATCTAACAACAACATAGTAAGTAAACATTTATTTATATGTTTACTTACTAAACATCTCCTTTTAGCAAGAGGAACTAATATGTTTTCACGTTTGCTTGGGCTGAACACATGGCTACAAAGAATCTGCAGCTTAAAAGGAGTCAATTTCATCGATAACTTCAATCTTTTCTGGGGCCATAGACAACTGTTTAAACTGGATGGCCTCCACCTAAACAAACTTGGTGCAAGAGTGCTAAAGGACAACATCTACTTCTCCATCCGTCATCCTTCAGTAGTGTATGCCAAACTACTCAACCTGAATGGCACACACACACCTGGACAGAGTATGAGTGACCACAGGACTTCATATCAGCTTCCGAGTCATCATGTGGTTGACACATCCCACAAGGACACTGATAACACCACGCAGCCACAACAAGCACTGCTCATGGAAACTACCCCGGCTGAGCCCTGCCCACAGAGCTCATCACAGACAGACTGTGACGTATCAGAACAGCTCCAAGACTCAGCACCCAAGGACGACTTTCTGGAAAACAGCCAGGGAAGCCAGGACAACATATCACAGCCACCGGAAACAACAGAGCTAGAGCCCCGCTCACCAGACACATTATTCCTCTCTCCAACATCTCCACTTCTAAGCTTCTCACAGAAAATGGAGGAACTGGTTTATGCTGGGACCAGACTCTCCCACTCTTTTGCTGCAAGCCCCCAGATATCAACTAAAAAACGGCGGGCCCCACAACCACCAAAGCCTGTGGGCCCAGCTCGTCTTCCTCCTCCTGTGAGAGCTCTCCGGCCGCTGCCACAGCGCCAGGGCCCAAACCCTCCATCTGCTCAAGCAGTGATCAGGCTCATAAGGAATTAATGAATCACAAATATAGGCAGGAGCCTGACCCTTCAAGGCCTTAAAAACAAGCAACAAAATCTTAAAATCAAATCTAAAACTCACAGGCAACCCAGTGAAGAGCAGCAAGAATCGGTGTAAGGTGGTCACTTTTTTCTTAGTATGTGTTAAAAGCCTAGCAGCAGCATTTTGAATCAGCTGCAATCTTTGGAGATTTATCTTGCTAATACCAGAATAAAGTGCATTACAATAATCAAGTCTGGAAGAAATAAAAGCATGAATGACCTTTTCCAAATCTGCCAAAGGAATGACTTTATCTTCGTTAGTTGCCTCAGTTGTGCAAAACAAGACTGCACCACTTTAGTCACCTGAACATCAAATGACAGTTCTGAGTCAAAAACAACACCCAAGAGCCTCTTTTCGAACATTATTAGATAAGGCACCCAGACTAGAGGAGAGATTATTAATACTAGCGCTACTGGGGACGCATGGGGTAATTATAAGCACTTCTGTCTTGGAGTCATTCAACTTCAGAAAAGTTTTCGACATCCAATTTTTGATTTTGATGAAGCATGACATAATATGGGATGTATCAATAATACCAGGCTTTACCGGGACATACAATTGCGTATAATCTGCATAGCAGTGGAACTCAATGTCATAACTG
>NW_015634565.1:393652-402771 GCF_001515625.1 Sinocyclocheilus rhinocerous
AGTTGTGCAAAACAAGACTGCACCACTTTAGTCACCTGAACATCAAATGACAGTTCTGAGTCAAAAACAACACCCAAGAGCCTCTTTTCGAACATTATTAGATAAGGCACCCAGACTAGAGGAGAGATTATTAATACTAGCGCTACTGGGGACGCATGGGTTAATTAGAAGCACTTCTGTCTTGGAGTCATTCAACTTCAGAAAAGTTTTCGACATCCAATTTTTGATTTTGATGAAGCATGACATAATATGGGATGTATCAATAATACCAGGCTTTACCGGGACATACAATTGCGTATAATCTGCATAGCAGTGGAACTCAATCACATAACTGCGCATAATTTGACCCAGGGGTAACATGTGGATAGTAAACAGAAGGGGACCCAAAATAGATCCCTGAGGGACCCCACAAAATAAAGGAGCACGAGAAGAGGAGGCATCTCCAAGCACTATGAAAAAAGACCTATTCGACAAATAAGAAATAAACCAATTCAGAGCTACATCTCTGATACCAACATAAGTTTTTAAATGGTTGATCAAGACATTATGGCCCACTGTGTCAAAGGCTGAGCTAAGATCAAGGAGGATTAAAACGGAGTACATGCCAGCATCGACTGCAAGCAGTAGGTCATTAGCAACCTTAACCAGAGCAGTTTCAGTGCTTTGTTGGGAGCGGAAACCAGACTGAAATTTTTCAAAGATTAAATTATTATTCATAAATGAAATCAGTTGCATTGACACAACTTTTTCTAAGATCTTTGATAGAAATGGAAGCTTAGAAATAGATATAAAATTACTTCAATTGGAGGGGTCTAGAGAAGCCTTCTTTAATAATGGATAAATAGTGGCATGTTTATGTTTATAGCAACACCCTAAAACCATAATACCACAAGCAAATGCCTAGCAACACCCTAGTGATGCCTTAGCAACACCATACCAGCCATTATACCACAACCAAATGCCTAACAAGTTACAACACTCTAGTGATGCCTTAGCAACACCCTAACAGCCATAATGCCACAAGCAATTGCCTAACAACACCACCCTAGTGATGCCATAGCAACACCCTTCCAGCCATAATACCAGAAGCAAATGCCTAACAACTCCCTAGCAACCACATAGCAACACCCTCCCAGCCATAATACCACAAGCAAATGCCTAACAACACCCTAGCAACAACATAGCAACACCCTACAACCGTAATGCCTGAAAACACCCTAGTGATGCCATAGCAACACCCTACCAGCCATCATACAACAAGAAAATGCCTAACAACACCCTAGTGATGCCTTAGCAAAACCCTAACGGCCATAATACCACAGGCATATGCCGAACAACAACACCCTAGTGATGCCATAGCAACACTCTACCAGCAATTATACCAGAAGCAAATGCCTAACAACACTCTTGTAATACCGTAGCAGCCACCAAGAGCACCCTGGCAACTAAATAGCAGTGTCAAGGCAAGTTTCAAAAATGTAATTTTTATGTTTCTCGGAACAGATTTAGAATATGATAAATAATTTTAAAAAATAATTATTGTAATTTTTTATTGATTTTTTTTATTTTAACACAATGTGTTTTCTGTGTGTTTTCTCAGCCTTGGGTGGTTGGTGATGTTTAAAAATGATTTGGACATGAGTCTCAAGCAGAATTACATCGTATTTATCATGTTATTGCAATACTGCTGTAGCTTTTTCAGTGTGCCTATTGATTGTTTCTGGCCATATCTGGAGTTTGGAGACATTACCAGATATAGTTCAGTGTAAAATGAGGCATGTATCAGAGCTAATAGCTCTTCACTGGCCATGTAGAGTTCAGTCCTGACTCAGCAGGAGTGTTCACTTGTAGATTTAGACAGCTGAAAACAACAAGGACATAATCAAAAACAGACAACCGTGGTTCTCCGGAAGCACCACTATGTCTCACCAAGAGACATTTGAAAATGGCTACGAATGCAGAAAAAGCTTCAGGAGATGAAACATTGTAAGATTTTATGCTGCTTTTTGCTTTATTGCATTTCTCAGCGGTATTTGGTTGATGTTTGCAGTGCTGGGTAGTAACTGATTACATGTATTCTAGATTACGTAATCAGATTCCAAAAATTAAGTACTTGTAATTAAAAATTTCATTAAATTTTAAAATGCTCATAATCAGATTACAGTTACTTTTTATGAATTACATGATTGCAGATTAATCACACAATGGCTGTAAATTATTCACAGTTTATTGATTCTCTGTAATTCTTCTCTTAAATTTAAAACCACTTTAACCTTAAATATTTACTTGAAGTTAATATTTCAATAGTTTAACAACACATTCGCTTGTTCTCTAATGTTGGCTAATTGTCATACACAGTATTTCTCTTTTTCATAGAACAAAAATGGCATTTAAATCTACAAACAAAGTATGTCAAAAGCAATCTAAAAGTAATCCAAACGTACTCCGAATACATAACCTAAAATGTGAAATCTTGAAAACTGTAGTCAGTAATGTAATCAACATGTAATTTGTAATCATTAACAGACTACAATTTGTAAGTAATTTACCATGCCCTGTATGTCTGGGTTACACTTTAGTTTAAGGTGTTCTTGTTACAGTGCAATTATACATTTAAGTACTGAGTAATAATAATTCAGATGTACTTACTATATGGTTAGGGCTAGGATTAGGGTTTGGCTTGGGGTTACTAGCATGTAATTATGCATAAAGTGTTATGCTTCTGACCATTTCAATGACCAAATAAAACAAATACAGGCACATTTGGTTGTGTGAAGTCCAGCCACTTAAAAACAAACACCATTGTTGTACAGGATGTTTATTGTGGGGAAACATCTTAAACTACAGTAGCTGAAAAATGTGCCTAGATGAACCAAACTAAAGTTTACGACCGCTAAAATCTTCACTGATGTGACAAATCAGAAATGAGATCTCTTTACTTATTTTGGCACCATTGAGTTGAAATGAAGAGTTTGTTCAAGTCTACTGCTTTTCTCGCCTCAACAATATATCAAACTATGGTCAGATATGCTAAGATATCCACTTCAAAACTCTACTATTTTTATTTCTCCTCAGGAATTGCAGGGGGAACGTCTGAGACATTTAAGTTGATACATATTTACCATTTAAGTATAATGAAACATGAGAAACCTCTGAGCAATAAACTTCCCTTCTGATGGGCTGGTCCATTAGACTTTCTCTTGACTTTGGTCTTTCATTAACCATTCCCTTGAGTGAAGAACTATTGAACACAGACCAAAGTTTCTTTGAAAAATGTCTCAGCATTTGTTTGTGATCAACTCTCGCTCTGAGAATGGCTTTGGCATCTTGTCTTTCTCTTGGATGACTGATACGTTTGGCATGGAATGACTTTAGAAGTAAAGATGGGTTTCACAAATCTTAAGAAAAGCAAATATACAGCTATGCTATTATTTTAAGGGGATTTAACAATAAATCTTTAATCTCTCCCCAGTGAAAAGTGAGAGTTTTGACGTCTCGGGTTGCATGCTTACACTAGACATAACTGAAAGAAAAACAGCCTTTAAACTATTGTGTTTAGTACTCTACAAATACATGAACGATGGTTTATTCTGAGAGCACTAAAAAAAGATTTTCTCCACCACCAAGTGGCCCTTTCATTTGTTATGTCCTGATGGTTCATTTGAAACAGTCTGAGCTCCAAACGCTCAGAGCTGTCAGTGATTGATTGGGTGAGCGCTCTACCAATCTGACCTCTTGCTTATTTGAACAAGGAGCAGTAACCCAATATGTTAAGAGCTGAGCTCACTGGGGAGCTTGTGGGTGGTGGTAGCTCAGTGGTTAAAGATCAGGACTGGAAGCCCAAAGGTTGTGGGTTCAAAACCCAGAAGGGGTTCGAGTTCAGAATAGGAGGGTTGCTGATTTCAACTTACATCTTCGAGCCTTTGAGCATGACATTTTAGGCCTGAAAGATACTCTTGCATGCAAGAAAGGGAATGTAAATGCTTCTAGCGACGCAATGTAATGATGTGACAAATATGTCAGCTTCTTTCATTAGAGTAACAGTCAAGAGAAGACATTTGAAGGAAACTATCACCTCATTGGGTACTGAGATTTGTTACTGCCACAGTAGAGTAAGAAAACATGCTAAGGACATTACCATTCAGATGTTGGGGTCATTTTTTAATGCACCAAGACTGCATTTATTTGAGCAAAAATAGAGGAAAAATTATGATGTTTAAAAATTTTATTACAGTTCAAAATAGCTGTTTTCAATATACTTTAAAATGTAATTTTATTCCTGTGATGCAAAGCTGAATTTTTAGCTTCATTACTCCAGTCTTCAGTGTCACATGATCATTCAGAAACCATGCTAATATGCTGATTTACTGCTCAAGAAACTTTTTTTTATCATTATCAATGTTAAAAACATTCATTTATTTTTTATTAATAGAAAGTAAAAAAAAAACTGCATTTATTTGAAATATGTGACACAAGTGCCTTTACTGAATTTTTTTTTCTTTCAAAAAAAACAAAAAAATTCTTACTGACCTCAAATTTTTAAGTGGTAGTGTATATGCAACAGGCTTGTACACTTGAACACTTTCATGCAAAATATATTTCTCGGCTAACACTGTCCTAAGTGTATGCTTTGGATAAGCAGCATCAGCTAAATAACTCAAAACCACATAGAGGCTCGCTTGCTTTTCACTTTCTTACAAAAATACACACACACAGACTTGTGGCTATGAACAAGAAGCCTGACTCAACGTGGAATCAATTTCTTTATTGTAAATTTTCCAGTGGCTGGCACAAACGTTTGGCATGAAATTGCCGGACAGGAAAGGAAAGACGAAAGGATGAAAACATGCAAGTATTTCACCACAGGTCAATGGTAGTCCTCTATTTGCAGTTCACCGCGATCCTTTAACTCCCTTTTATTACAACGATGAGAGCTTTTAATTTAATTGATCTAAAGCGCAACACTGATTCAAAGTATGATTTGGCAATTTATGCCACCAATTTAAAAATGTAACACCAGTTGCTCTACTAAGTAGGAAAGTTCAAGTTAACAACTTCAGATTGAGATTTATGGGGGAAGGTAATGCTTAAAGTCAGCCATATATATAAGGCCACAATGTTAATGTCTTCTGGAAATTTTACAAGCTTTTGTGTAACTGTTACACATGTTGTAGAATTATTCAAATTGCCTGGTTATAGTAACAGCATCTTATTCTGATGTTTTTCAAAGGTTCCCGTTTGCATGAACATCAGTGCTGCATGGTTATGGTATAAATATCAAAATATTACCCGCATTTAATGCTAATTATTTTGTTGCACTGCTGGTTTCCCAGCAAGCATTGTGGTTGGGATCTGATTACACACTAGGACTACAATAAAAGTTTGTCAGATGAATTTAGAGGGTATTCATAGTTGGCTGTAGCTTTACATTTCAATGTAACATTGTTGTGTATGTGTGTTACTGCTGTTGAGATATATACAGTAGTCCAGAAAGTGTTTTTCATGGTTTTGTTCATTATTGTTATACTTGTTTGTGTTAGTGATTTTCCAAACTTTGAGTCAGTTGAACCAGTTGCTTTGCAAAATGATTCACTGTTTTGAAGCACTCAAAGCTGCAGGTCAGAATGGCGTAAATGCAACAAAAACTCATCCTAAACATTCTTAAAACACCTTTTACAAACTAATAGCAAATTTTTTATTGTACGTGTAATCTACTAACAAATCAAGTGTCTATATAATATATATTATTTTATTCAATTGTATGGCTTGTTTTGTTTGTTTTATGGAGAGCTTGATTAATCAGGCCAATAAGAAACTATAAACTACAACTCTTCCTTTTTATTGTGTAAATGTATCATTAAAAATGTCTACAAAGTTATCAAACTGATATAGACTATATAGGATTACAGAAATTGGCCCCTAGTGGCAAACTAGTACAATTTCAAAACAGTTAAGATGTAACAAATCCTCATTTACTGAAATCACATGACTTTGGCAGTTTGATACATACTCTGAATCATGGGTTTGAAACAAATGATTCACAAAGGTTTCATAAAGGTTTCACAAAGGCTTCGGCCATAATTAACAATTGGTATCAGTTTTGCAATTTATGATTAAAAACACATGCATAGAAAAGAAGACTTATGCTGCGTTCAAGTCCTCCTGGGACGTTCGTACTTACGAGTTGACAAGTCGTAATTAGACGTCAGGTGCGTTCAAGTCAGTTTAGTCGGCACAAGATGGCGGTGTACCTTCTTTTAATAAATTACAAGAAAATACAACAGGGTCTGCATTTTTTTACTTGGATTTCATTAACTAGCTGCATAACAAGAACATGACCAATTTAAGTTTATAGGACAACTAAACTATCAATTTAAACAAAAATTTACCGTCAACTACAGACGTTGCATCCATCGATTCCGCCATGTTTCTCATTGACACGCCCCCAACTCGGAAACTCGGGGCTTAAAGAAAATTTCGAGTTTCCCACTCGTAATAACAACTTTGTGGTGGCGTTCATGTGCATTCAACTCGTAAATACGATCTATCCGACATGACTTGAACGCACCATAACATATCATCATACAAAATGGCAACTGTTTATTGGTTTTGCAAGCATATTTGCATTACTACCAATTAGCTTAATTGCCAATGGAGGCCAATAAAGGAGTTAACTGCACCTGACTAACTTTGTTCAGCACAGCAGCAGCTCAGTTCATTGTACATCCTGATGAAGAAACTCACCAAAATGGGTGCTTAAAGATGTTAATTTACTTCCTCTAATTTTACTTCACTAAATAATTGTTTGGGACTGGCTTCAGGCTTTAACTTCAAAAAGAAGTAAAAAAAATAAAAATAAAAAAAAGAAGCTAGTTCTAGAAATATTCGAATTGTGAAACAAACATATTTTTCTGGACAAAACATCATGCGCAAAGGTTTAGTTCATGTCTGTTGAGTTACATCCTCCCCAAAGTAAGGTTCTCAGAATCATTTGAAGCTCCACCTCGAGTTTAAAGGTTTACATCTGATTCTCAACTATGGGATGCCACATTTGCAGTCCGCCAGATTTTACAGAATTATGTGCTCTGTGGAATTTCCTTTCGATGGCTCACTGCAAACATCTGAGCTGCACATGAGGCCAACAGCATGGGAAGGCTGACCTGTCAGAACCTTCACACAATATGAAAGGACCGTGGAGAATTTATAAACACCTCATTAGAAGTCGATCTCTAAACGGGGACCAAGAGCTATTTCTACAACAATTGTTAATGTGGGGTGAAGGTCTAAGTGCTAATACCCAAAGTGAGACTCCCACCCTGATCCTGAAGTCCACAAGAGGTTCATGTGTATTCGGTGATGATTAATGATTTTCTTATTCAGTATTTTTGTCTTGTTAATGTTTTCCAGTACAAATATTTAAACATTCTTACACTTACTTGAGAATGGCATAAATGGAATAAGATATTAAAGGTGCAGTAAGCAATTTTTAAGAAACTTAAACTTGATTTCTGAAATCTCCAAAACACGCCCCCTACCCATCTTGAAAGCTCCGCCCCCAAAACTCATGAACATGCTATTCAACACAAGCACCTCCCCCATCCTGAGTGGACACGCCCCTTATTTGTGATTTGTTACAAGTGTGTTTTGGTGTTCGGTCCGATTCACTTTCAACAGCGTTTCTCAGAAATCACTTACTGCACCTTCAAGTGTTGTTTTCTGAAAATAACGATCAAAATTAAATGAGTTTAGGCTTAAAACAAGAAAAAATATCTGCCAATACTGTAAAAATAATTTTACGAAGTTGTAAATAAAACCAAGATTATTGGAGTACATTTTACAAGAATATACTATTTCAGTCTTTCTACTTTTAAAATTTGAAGTGTTACCTGAATTTACAAAGCAATTTCTTATGCTGAGTTTACACTGCACGATTTTCAAAGTCGTCGGATCACCATTGTTTTCACTCTGCACGACTATCTGGGGTAGCATTCAGTTGCTGCTGTGTTCACATTGACTGACGGATTGGCGACAGGAGGTTACACACTGCATGACTTTACAATAGGAAGAATCGCCGACAACTCTGTCTGGTCCGCAGACTACATTTCATATAACTCCTCCCCGAACGTCCCACAGCCCTGTATCTTGCTCTCTCATTGGCTGTAGGTCATCGCCAACAGGTCCAGATATTTAGCATGCCAAATATTTCAAGGATGTCGGCAACACATCAGCGATTCTCTCAGATCGCGTCTTTGATAATTCACACTGCGTGATTGTCACTCGTATGAACGAGCACCAATTTGCCTCCGATTTCGGGTATTTGTCGGCGATTTTACAAAACCTGTCGGCAAGTGAAAATCGGGGCTAAAATCATGAACTCAGCATTAGTAAAAATCTTCTACATTCTTCTATTATTATTATTATTATTACTATTATTATTAATGATATTTTTTTTTGTGAATGGGGTCATTTAAATTTTGATTTAAAATTTAATTCAAAGGGAAAATATGGGTAAATAATCATTTTACTTACCCTAATGGCAAGCTCACACAGGATTTTTGCTGGATTTTTGGCTGGATTTTGCTGTCGCGGACAGATTTCCACGGTCTGCGACAAAACCCCCGGATCGTGACCAAATCGGTGCTTGTTGCGGTCGCCGAAGCTCCTTAAGTATGAACAGGTCAGCAACGTGATCCGAACCTGTCTCGAGCTATCACAGACGCTACGATATTTTCAAACCTGTTTGATATTATCGCCACGTGATCTCGTAATGTGAGCGACACTACGGCTACATCCGAAAACTTAGGCAGCTGACTTGCTGCCTCGCTGCCGTATGAGGCAATGACTTTGCAGGCAGCGTTTTTGCACGAAGGCACCTCGTGAAACTGATTTCAGACAGGCTTCTGAGGCAGCATAACGGTTTAATGATCTACAACAAAATAGAACGAGTTTTTGTGATAACTAAACAAATATTTAATTACTATAATACTGATTTCTCGCTAGAAATAACATCAAAAGTGCAAAACGTTAGTCAGAAATATACATTTACACACAAACTGACCACCAAACGCAACTTTCAGACGCCATCTTTATTTTTTAGCTCAACCGTCATGGAATGGAAC
>NW_015634565.1:403420-412878 GCF_001515625.1 Sinocyclocheilus rhinocerous
TTTTTTTTACCTAAACTACAACGTAACATTCATTTAGACGGTATCTAAATATGATTTTATAATTTTATGCCATATAGACCCATCACATTACCCTCCACTGGATGTAGAATGAGCAGCATTAAACTACATTTTGGCATTTTATAATACTTCTGTGGATATTTTGGTGAAAGTAACTCAAAAGTAACTCAAAAGTAGTGTAACGCATTACAATTCAGAGACAGTAATATTGTAATGTAACTAATTACTTTCAAAAGACAGTAACTAGTAATATATAACGTATTACATTTTGGAAGTAACTTGCCCAACTCTAAATTTAACAAATGCATAGATTGTGTATATAATTCCATGTTTCATTGTACTGTTTAATTACCTCCAACTCTTTCTGCAGTACTGACAGTCCTTGTTGTCCACGTCTTCCAAGCCATTGTTTCTGCCATATTCTCTTTTGTTGTGGTTTCTTCTTTCTTTCGGATAAAATATCTGCACAGACCAATTGAAGGGCCAGTTGATCGTCCATGCTTGAAGATATGGCCTATAATCGCTGTAATTTCTCGCGAGAATTTATGTGAGAAAACATATTTTCGCTGATGGTCGGGAACGCCTCTTCACTGAATGTTTTGTAGTGTGTGCACCTCGTTAGCGTTGGGTTGTGTAGGCGATATATGCGCGCAGCTATGACAAGACGACGACAGATGAGAAGAAATCTTGTTGCGTAGTGTGAGCAGCAGTGATTCGGCTAGTCTTTCAATCATGTAGTGTGAGCTTGCCATAATTGCCATTAGGGTAAGTGGATCCTTGGCATTTTTTTCCTACAGAAAATAAGGCTACGTTTCTTATGTCATTTCGCTTCTCAATTAAATGTATCTTGATTTAAGGGTGTTAAGATATTTGTACTGGAAAACCAGACTAAAATATTGAGTAAGAAATATTTTTTTGCCGTGTTACTGGCTGGTTCTGTGGTCTTGAGTAAATCTGCTGACTTTCTGACCTGCTGTGTGGGGCTTTGAGCCGAACTTGCGATGTCAACTCGCAAAACACACAACAGTAAATCAGCGGAGGTCGTGGTGAGAAGCAGGACATGAAACAAGGCTCAAATTAATAGCGCACAGTGGTGGCTCGTGGGTTTTAAAATAGAGGAGGCACACTAATTGTATTGGTCTGGGATCCCTGCCGATTATTATTATTATTATAATTTGCTTAACCACTTTAAAATGGCTTTTTGGTTGCTTTTAGTCAGAAAACGTAAAGAAAATAAAGAAAATACAAGCAAGATAATATAATTTCACTTACCTGGCCTATCACTTGAAGCAAACATCCATCCAGTGTTCGAACTATACCGTGGACTTTGGGGGAGCCCACTTGTTTTTTTTTTATTACGATATGAAACATATATCGTTGATATATTTTTTAGCTATATCGTCCAGCCCTACGTTAGCCTATATCCAGCTTAGGCTGTTTTCCCTAAATTTTTATATATACTGTTTGAATGACAGCTTGGTAAATCTGTTGGCGATCAAATATTCAATATCGCTACTCATCATAAGTACTTGGTACATTATCAGCGCAGCGGGAGACGTTCAAACTATTATCACGTAATTTACGTCTCTTTGATGATTGGTTGATATCAGAAGGGAGGCTAGCCTCCCTTGCAAGGGTTCTTTTCGCAACACCCCTCAGCGCTGAAAGTGAACACTCAATGGTGATTGGCTAATTTGTTTTTTTACCAACGAAGGCACGAGAGCTTGCCTCTCCCCCGGCCTCCCCCTACCCTTCTCTATCATTAGCGGTTGCAATTACATCAGCAGATTCGGCACATTTGCGATAGAAAAGCGGCGCTTTCACGTTATGGTATTACAACTGTGAAATTACAAACAAAAAATACACATTCTGAGACATAAACTGAAATGAATTGTGAATTTTATTAACATTTAAATCGTCCTCCTCCCGTTTTCACCTCAAAATTATGGGGAAGCTGTGCCTCCCTCGACGAGCCGCCACTGATACCGCATCCAAGGAATGAAAATCAGTGGTCGTGTGCACCTAATTTGAGTACTCCTGAGATGTTTCTCATCATCTGTCTGAACAGACATGACATACGAGGCTGTAACAGCAGCTAATTGGTGTGTGTGGACAGGAGCACGAGTGCAACAAACGTCGTAACTCAACTTCACGCGCTCGAGCGGTACGGCTAGAACGTGCTCTAGAGAGGCCTGCAGGTTTTGAAGAGCCTGCTCTGAGGTTTGGCGAGGCTGGTTAAGGGTTATGACATCCAGACGCAGTCTAAGCCTACAGGTTTGGATGAGTGATAGCAGACCAAACAGGCCTGACTCATGCTAATCTGGGATCTTAAGAAACATTCTTCTGTTACAGTAGAACATGTTTAGCTGCCACAGATCTTGAGTCGCCATTCTGAATTGAATTGTGAATGAATTTAAAATTACAATTCAAATCAAATTGATTTGTTTAGTGGTTTTTACAATAAACATCGTTTCAAAGCAGCTTTACAAGCTTTAAATATTGGTTGGTTTTGTTCCATTAATAGATTTAAATATAGGTCTGTTTTTGGTCTATTAATAGATATAAATATTGGTTGGTTTTGTTCTATTAAGAGCTTTAAATGTTGGTCGATTTTGTTCCATTAATAAACTTAAATGTTGGTTGATTTGGTCCATTAATATATTTAAATATAGGTCAGTTTTGATCTATTAATAGATTTAAATATAGGTCAGTTTTGGTCTTAATAAATGTAAATATTTAAAATGCTGGTCGGTTTGGTTTGAATAAGGGATTTAAATGTTGCTAGGTTTTGGTCTATTAATAGATTTAAATATTGGTCAGTTTTGGTCTATTAATGGATTTAAATATTGATCGGTTTTGTTCCATAAAGAGATTTAAATATTGAACAAAATTCATATATTTTGTTCAAAGCAAGAGTAAACGATTCTCAAAAAGTGTTAATGAAAATAAGATTGGATGTTGCAGATGAAAAATCTGATTCAAACATCAAGAGAAGAAAGTAAATTAAGAGATTTCAATAATGGTTGGTTTCATTTTAAGCAAGAGTAAACAATTCTCAGAAAGCATCAGTGAAGATATGATTGGTTATCTTAAGTGAACACTAGCAGGAGTCTTATCAAAGAGTCTTCAGTTCTGAAGTTGAATTGCGTGACTGTGTTGAATTGCACTTCAGTAAGTTCCTCTTCTTATTTAAATTCTTTCATCCCGAGTTTTATGCAGCACTGAAGCAGACACAAAAAAACACCAAACAGACCACATTTTTGAACATAAAAAGCATGCACGTGATTTCATGCAGTTGCATGCTTGAAAATAAGTCAGTTTTGGTGCACTGTGTGTGTTTGCTCACGTGCATGTGATTGCATGCGTGTGAACATGAGTTGACTTAAAGGGTTAGTTCACCCAAAAATTAGCCCATAAATTACTCACCCTCAAGTCATCCTAGGTGTATATGACTTTCTTCTTTCAGACGAATCCAGTCGGAGTTATATTAAAAATGGTCTTTGATCTTTCAAGCTGTTTCATGGCACTCAGCGGGTGTTGCATGCATCAGTCCAAAAGCACTTAACTAACCCTTTAATGGTTAAATAAACTAAGCTAGCAAACAGTGTCATGTTACGCCCACTAAAAGAAGACTTTCCAGTGGCTTTTATTAGAGGTTAAATGATGATATAGTGGAGATGAACTCATGGCTCAGGCATGTTTCTGCAGTAGTCGGTTTTTACGCATACTTGAACGTGCCCTCTAAAAGCCACCCTACTAGTAACCCAATACGACAATGTTAACCTAGAATGCACTTCTGTTTAGACACCATTGTCGGAATGGATCAACAGTGTTTCATGTTCTGACGCAATGCAATGGCTTGCAAACCATTAGAACTCTGACCTATTACAGAAGCTCTGGAAAACTGGTCCATGAGCTCATATCTTTAAAACAGTTAGTTTTAAGAAAGTTGAACGCAGGTTCATTAATATTGTTCATACTGGATGGGTTTCAGTTGGATGGCAACAGTGGTGCCTGCCACAGTTATGAATTTAATGACCAGCAAAGGAGCACACATTACAGAATGAGTACACTTGTACTGTTGTCAGTGATTTGTCAGTCTTACCTCATACCTTATACGAGGGCACGCCTCCAGTCAGCTTGGAGAAGTGTGAACATTGGGCAACAATGAATAGCCCTCCAAGGCACTGTGTATTGTGTTTGGATTTGTAGCAGGGGCTTTTGAAAATGGTCAGTTATCTCCAAAAATATGAAATACATAATTTTCTAGTGAAGTATTATATAAAATAACTGCAATTTTCGAAGTATCATGAGTCCAAATAAAATAAGTTCAAAAATACACAATACTGTTTTTTTTTTCAATAAAAACCATAATGCATGTTTCATTCAGGACCAAAAAATCTGCAGTTGTTTAAATAAATACCATGAATGGGTCATTCAGAACCTAAGAAGTACCAATTACCATGTCCAAATATATATATAATAGTATATCGTGCATGTGTTAAAAATGTAATTACCATGCCAAAATAGAAAATAAGAATATAAATACGTAATTAATTTTTTTATTTGGATAGGGCAAAATACCAATTTAATTGTTTTTAAGTTTGAAGTAAATACCATAGTGCATGTGTCATTTACGACTTTGGTGTATATCAAATAACATGGTCTTACCACAATTTTTGTTCTGTCTTTTTACATGTTACCATGGCAGTATGTTCAGTGCAATTCAGTACTATTAACATTCATGGAGTACCATGTCAGAACCATGGTACATAAATCATCTGTGCAATGCTATTTATCAAATGTACCACGGTATTACGATCTGATACGATCATTGTGGCACACAGTATGATGATATGATCAGATGGTACTTTATGTACCATGGTACATTTAGTATTTGATGGTACATCCACAGTACTGTTTCATGATCTGTAATATGTGTAACAGCACCTTTTAACGCTGTGGCCTTTTGTCACTCTCTTGTGTCTCATTCTTTCTCACATGCAGACTATTACGCAGCTCATGCACACAGCATCGCTATTTACGTTTTTTTCATACCATCTTTATTGCTTGTCGAATGGGACGTGTCCAACAGCTGGAAGGCCTCTGGAATACTTTCCGAGCCAGATATGTGAACATGGCCCATGGTTCTGTTTTCCACTCATTAAAAAACAAGAGCTCACTCGTCATAAATCCAGTGTCATCTCGGTGCTGCTCGTGTCTGGAGGTCCAGGAACCGTGGTCGGCACTTTGCAATCAGCGTAGCGTATTTAAAGCAACAGGTTATCCGGGTCTGTCTCGAGCATGTACATGTAATGCCCTAGGGACCGGCGTCACTTGATAAGTATTTTTCAGCTTTCTCGTAAATCAACATCTTCTCCTCTTGAGAAGCACTGGAGCGTTGGACCACAGGGGCCCCATTTATAAAGATATGCATGTGCAATGTGTATAAACACATTAACACCTAACATTTTTTCATCCATTTCTGGTTATATAAATCCTGACTTTTCTCACTTTTGATGCTCTGATGCACATAAACAGTGTTAGTGTCTGGTGGTGTGTTTGAGTCGTTTATGATTTGTTAATGGAGCATCAATAAACAAGCATCAATATCACTATTGCTCATATTTAGGTTAGTATGGAAGCCCATTTTCTGCCACTTAAGAAAAAAAATCATGCTTCGATAAGTAATCATTATGATGATAAAAGCCAAATTATGAGATACTAAGTCATAAATATTAGATACAAACCATAATAAGATAGAAAGTCAAAATTATAACAAGAAAAATTATAATTATGATATAAAAGTAAAAAAAAGATACTAAGTCAATTACGAAATAAAGTGTCAATTACGAGATATGTCATAATAGTGACATTTAAAATGTATATTATAATATACTAAATCATATTTTTGAGATAAAAAGTCAAAATTATGACAGGAAAAATTATAACTGACAAAAGTAAAAAAAAAAAAGCATAATTAAGAAATAAAAAGTCTAAATTATGAGATACTACGTCATAATTTTGACATTAAGGGTGTATTCACACCTGTTTTGTTTGGTTCGAATGAATCGAACTCAAGTTCGTTGCCCCCTTGGTGCGGATCTTTTAGGCAGGTGTGAATACAGCAGTTGCACTCGGGTGCGGACCAAACAACTGTACAGAGACCCAGCTGAAGAGGTGGTCCCGGTCTGGTTCCAAACGAACTCTGGTACGGTTGAATGGATGAACCAATGAATGAATGACCTGAAGCACACGTGTGGTTCTGTTTACAATTTCTAGTTCACTTGCAAAAAGGGCAGTGTGAAAACGAACCACACCAAACAAAAAAATCAACATTTTATTTGGTCTGGACCAAAGCAAGTGAACTATCAGACTTTCCTGGTGTGACTACACCCTAAAAGTTAGAATTCTGAGATATTAAGTGATAATTGAGATTATGACCTAAAATGATAATTACTACACAGAAAGTCAAAAATATTACATACAAGTAATAATTATGAAATAAGAGATACTAAGTGTTACTAAGAGATACTAAGTTATAATTATGAGATAAAAGGTCAAAATTAAGATACTGTCATAATTTTGACGTTAAGTTAAAAATATTAGATACTAAGTCATAAATCTAAATTATGAGACGCTAAATCATAATTACAGTATAAGCCGAAATTGAGACATAGTAAATCATTATTATGACTCAAGTTGAAACTTTTTATCTCGTAATTATGATTTATCAGGACATTTATTTTCTTATGTGGTGGAAATGGGCTTCCATAGGTTAGGTATTTGAATACATGCATAACTGGTTATAGTCTCCTGATTCATTAACCCTTGGTGCTCATGTGGGTGGTCCAGGTTCGAGATATGTCCTCGTCTAATTTCTGTTGCTAATAACTTATCTCTTTACTGTTGCTCCCTTCAGTAAATCAGAAACTGTTGGAGGGACTGAACTGCTTAAGGCTTGTTATCGGAACTAGCATTTACAGACAAATCAAATCTGGAAATTGAATCTTTGAAGCAGCATGGCGTTTGGTGTGATGGCGGCGCTCTGGTGTTCCAGTCTGCTGATACCACAGATGGGAATAGATTTCAACCTCAGAAAACTTTGCATAACCTTTTTCCTTGTGATTCACCCGTGCCCACCGACCCGCCGTAAGTGTTTGTTTGAACTGAGTTTCCAGGCACAACAGCGGAACTTTGGTTACAGTAAAACAGGTGAATGAACTGGTTGGAAATGTGGAATCATGGTGAATAAATATAGGAAGGAGGAGGTAAGCAAACCCAAAAATAGAAACAGAAGTCATCATAATTAAAACAATGATGCAGAGAATGTTTGTCATCACATTGAAAAATGGTGAGATGAAAGTAACAAAAGAATCAAATGTGAATCTTTTTCATTCACAAAAAAGGCCCTTAGACTTTTCCCCTGGTTATTCTGTGGCGTGGAAGATGGTCACCTGTGTGTGTGTTATGATTTTGTGAAGATGGATGTGTCCATTCTGAGGAGATGAACCAGGAAGAGCCCATGGCAGCGGTTCAGGTTTGGGCATGAAAAATTCTTGCCCTGCAGTCAAAGAGCTTATGTAAGAGTGAGAATAAACACAGATGTGATGCTTTAGCTTCTTACATTACACTTCGCTGCTTTTAGAAAACAGTTTGACTTCATTCACAAGAAGAATTCAATTAGGAGTAATCTTGCATTTATGCTGCATTCACATCATGAGGGTATTACCATAATTACATATTTCAACTCTGAGCTGGTCATTTTCTTGGACATGGAAATGTTCATAATGCCAAAATGGATCCATATGCGGATTTAATGTTGTTGATGCCTTTTTTTTTTTTTATTATTTGCAAAATCTTGAAGAATGAAAGTGCATTAGGTTGCATTAGCTGTAATAAAATGATATATCAAACAGATATATGTGCAAATAGCTACATAACTAACCTTATGCTTTCATTTAGTGTCAAATAAATAATTATTTGGCTTAACTTCATTGAACTGTGCACAGTGGTTCCACATGTTGAAAATGATTTTTCATAACATCAAATAAATAGCATGTGTGGTAGAACGAGTAACCCCCAATAAAATTAGACATGGCAAAGTAACTTGATAAACCTCTTTTAGGATAACTACGAACACACATTTGCATGCTAATTTCATATTTTCTGCAATGCATGGGATGAAAAATACACAAAAAGGAACAATTTAGTGACTTTTGTACAGTATTTGTTCATTACATGGCGACTGGAAAAAACTTTGTCCATAATGGCCTCTCTTTCGCCATCTGTGGTTGAAACATAAAATTGCATGTCACATGGAGAGTAGCTTGATTCGGTGAATCTGAACATTTGGAATCACGGTGAATGTCATATCAAAACGCTTCTAGACGGTAAGAAACATTTCCAATTTCAGAATAGAAATGTCATCTGAGCAATTAAGAAACATATCTGTCGTTGTGGTTCAGATGTTGTTTTGGCACGGTTTTCGTCATGTTCCCGTTTGGCTCTCTGCATTTTTCAAGATTTCTTTGTTTTGAAAGAATGGTTCCCCAAAAGATCAAAGTTTGTGCAGAACAGTCCATGTTAAAGAAAAAAAAATAAAAAAAAAAATAATAATAAAAAAAAAAGAATGGTCTGTGTTAAAAGCTAGAAAGCCGACTAGTTTAAACCAGTGGTGAGGCTACACTCAGATTGACGGCTGATCCACCCAATATATTTATATCGTCTGCGATAATATCACAATTGTTGTTTTAACGATGTGCGATTTGAAATCGAGTAGCTATATCGCAAAAACCTAACAAAACACATCTACAGAGTGCACACATATACATTATGTGATGAAGGTTAGACTAGGCTAATTATTGTTTATTGAACTGTTGTAAAAATCAATATCACATTTGTAATCATGCTGATTTTGGTGAAAAAAAAACGGCACTCTTCGTGGGATATTAATTAACTATATGAAATGATATAAATATATACATTTTCTGCCCCCATTTCTTGAATTTGGTTATCATTCTTAATGCACTTCATTCCTAATGCTACGTTCACACTGTCAGTTTTTGGGATTGACAACCGCATTTTCTTTACAGGTGTGTGAGTCTCGAAATGTCCCGTTCACTCAACAGCTTACAGTTTTTAGTGTTTAGAATACTGTCTTTATGAACGTGCAACGGGAGTCAAGCCCGTATTCCTTACTAGTAACCATAGCGACAGTGATCAAAGTAAAATCAAAGATGGCGACGTGCATAAAACTGAAAGTCTTATCACTTTCTGACACGACAAGAGTCCAATCGAGCCGTGAGTTCTTTCGTCAAATCTTCATTAACCGACAGCAGCTTTTATGTTTGGGTGGAGAGCAGAGCATTTGAATCGCGCGCAAAACACAAAACTGACGGGATCTAAACCGTTCAGATGACACGCAGCTCATTTCTCCG
>NW_015634565.1:425437-427808 GCF_001515625.1 Sinocyclocheilus rhinocerous
AATAATAATAAAAAAAAAAGAATGGTCTGTGTTAAAAGCTAGAAAGCCGACTAGTTTAAACCAGTGGTGAGGCTACACTCAGATTGACGGCTGATCCACCCAATATATTTATATCGTCTGCGATAATATCACAATTGTTGTTTTAACGATGTGCGATTTGAAATCGAGTAGCTATATCGCAAAAACCTAACAAAACACATCTACAGAGTGCACACATATACATTATGTGATGAAGGTTAGACTAGGCTAATTATTGTTTATTGAACTGTTGTAAAAATCAATATCACATTTGTAATCATGCTGATTTTGGTGAAAAAAAAACGGCACTCTTCGTGGGATATTAATTAACTATATGAAATGATATAAATATATACATTTTCTGCCCCCATTTCTTGAATTTGGTTATCATTCTTAATGCACTTCATTCCTAATGCTACGTTCACACTGTCAGTTTTTGGGATTGACAACCGCATTTTCTTTACAGGTGTGTGAGTCTCGAAATGTTCCGTTCACTCAACAGCTTACAGTTTTTAGTGTTTAGAATACTGTCTTTATGAACGTGCAACGGGAGTCAAGCCCGTATTCCTTACTAGTAACCATAGCGACAGTGATCAAAGTAAAATCAAAGATGGCGACGTGCATAAAACTGAAAGTCTTATCACTTTCTGACACGACAAGAGTCCAATCGAGCCGTGAGTTCTTTCGTCAAATCTTCATTAACCGACAGCAGCTTTTATGTTTGGGTGGAGAGCAGAGCATTTGAATCGCGCGTAAAACACAAAACTGACGGGATCTAAACCGTTCAGATGACACGCAGCTCATTTCTCCGTCACTGTAAGTTACCGAAAACACACATGAAAACGCATAACACACGGTAGACGCGCGTTTGTGCGGCAGAGCGGCTTTCTCTGGCACTGTATGACGTGACAGACAACTAGTTGTCCAGTCCTGTTCCGAGAATGTGGTTGTGAGTCCTAAAAATTTACAGGTGTGAGTTCGGTTATAGAATGCAGATGTCACGCCCGTAAATAGCCGAACTGTGTGTGAACGTAACTGTATTAAGGACTCAAAAACAGGACTGACAACCGTATTCTGCTGCTGTGTGAACGTGGCCTATTAGACTGAATCATGCAGTGAAAGAAGGGGTAGGCGCATTGAGACTTACGTTTTAGACAGCATATTGCCTGTTTTTGCTCAATTTCAACAACAAAAATAATTCCAAACACAGCCACAGGACTGTTTTGCGTCTCTGAGTAACATGACGGTGTTTCGTTCCTGAATGAATCAACCGTTTAAGTGATTCGGTTCAGTCGCAATGACTCACTATATGAAATGATATAAATATATACATTTTCTGCCCCCATTTCTTGAATTTGGTTATCATTCTTAATGCACTTCATTCCTAATGCTACGTTCACACTGTCAGTTTTTGGGATTGACAACCGCATTTTCTTTACAGGTGTGTGAGTCTCGAAATGTTCCGTTCACTCAACAGCTTACAGTTTTTAGTGTTTAGAATACTGTCTTTATGAACGTGCAACGGGAGTCAAGCCCGTATTCCTTACTAGTAACCATAGCGACAGTGATCAAAGTAAAATCAAAGATGGCGACGTGCATAAAACTGAAAGTCTTATCACTTTCTGACACGACAAGAGTCCAATCGAGCCGTGAGTTCTTTCGTCAAATCTTCATTAACCGACAGCAGCTTTTATGTTTGGGTGGAGAGCAGAGCATTTGAATCGCGCGTAAAACACAAAACTGACGGGATCTAAACCGTTCAGATGACACGCAGCTCATTTCTCCGTCACTGTAAGTTACCGAAAACACACATGAAAACGCATAACACACGGTAGACGCGCGTTTGTGCGGCAGAGCGGCTTTCTCTGGCACTGTATGACGTGACAGACAACTAGTTGTCCAGTCCTGTTCCGAGAATGTGGTTGTGAGTCCTAAAAATTTACAGGTGTGAGTTCGGTTATAGAATGCAGATGTCACGCCCGTAAATAGCCGAACTGTGTGTGAACGTAACTGTATTAAGGACTCAAAAACAGGACTGACAACCGTATTCTGCTGCTGTGTGAACGTGGCCTATTAGACTGAATCATGCAGTGAAAGAAGGGGTAGGCGCATTGAGACTTACGTTTTAGACAGCATATTGCCTGTTTTTGCTCAATTTCAACAACAAAAATAATTCCAAACACAGCCACAGGACTGTTTTGCGTCTCTGAGTAACATGACGGTGTTTCGTTCCTGAATGAATCAACCGTTTAAGTGATTCGGTTCAGTCGCAATGACTCACTTATTAACAGTGACTTGCTGCCACCTACTGGCGGTTTTAATTTCATATTCAAAGTATCTTTTCTTTTTTTAA
>NW_015634565.1:428012-439475 GCF_001515625.1 Sinocyclocheilus rhinocerous
GCTCGAATAGTTCCTGTATCAAATGAAGGCCTGCCTTCTGAAATACGAAATGTGCTGTGGTTGGTCAGCTGGGCCAGTGTGTGTTGTGATTGGCAACACTCGGAGCCTGGTCGGGAAATGTCATGCCCCTTACCATAGCTGCCAGCTGCGAGCTTCAGTGTAAATATTGCATCAAAATCAAATCAATTTGAGCGCGATTTAAACCCGGATGATTGTAATCACTCTAAGTTCGTCTGCCTTGGGAAAGCTAGCGTGTCTCTGACATAGTGATAACACTCGTTGCCTTCTCTAGTGCAGCTCAACCAGGTCTCGTCCCATTCGTCGATATTTGTATATCACAAATCCCGGAAAATATGCATTGCAGTCCAAACGAGACGTTCGTTGTAGTTTTTGAAAAGTGATTTCTGTTAAATTAAAATATCTCCTTTTGAAGTGGACTTTGAACTTTCTAACTTTGCTGATCCTTTTATGCTCAAACATCAACATTACAGACTAACTAAAGTTGAAAAAGTGAAAAAGCATAATAGGACTCCTTTAAATAATTTCAAACATCAGTTTTCAACGTTTTGTGTTTAAAATATCAAAACATTATTTATGCATTTCTAACTGCAGGTTAAAGTATTCCATGTAACAGCCCAAATGTCTTATTATTCTAATTGACTGATTAAATGTAAAAAAAATTGACTCAAAAGGTGATGCACACTTTTCTAGAAAAAAATTGCCTTATAAAGGTAAAAAAAAATGCCCATAAAAGGTAAAAGTCATTTTAAACTTATTGGAAAAGATTTATTTCTATCACTGCTGTGAACTGATCACCACACAGAATGAAGAATATCAAAAACTTTAGAAGTCAGCTGTCCACGGTAGCCCTCAAGATACCAGCACAATAACACACTCAGCAAAAAATTGTTTAATTATTGTTACTGATAAAATACCAGAAAATATCAAGATATCATTTTTTGTCAATATCACACACACCTAGTAAAGAATAAGTAATAAGATCCCAGTGGATCAGTGTCAATCTTCCAGTTGTGCGCTTCTATTCTATGGCAAATGGTAAATGCAAGGGCTATCAATCTACTATGTTTGGTGAAGCTACAAACCAAAACGCAGCCCAAAAGTCGCATGTATAGCCTATACTGTTCACATATATTTGGTATTGTTTGATGTCCTGAAACAATTATGCTAGTTGAGACATTTTCAACTATATATCGCATTTGTCTGTGTTTCACTCTGTCTCGAATCGCACTCGCGGAAAGCGCTTGAGAAACAGTGTCTCTTCCGCGGCTCGGTACGCTTTCAACTAGAGATGCACCGATTTTTTGGCCGATTCCAATTTCCGATTTTTTTGTTAGTGTGATCTGCCGATACCAATTTTTGCCGATTCCGATTTTCTTTCTAAGAACTATAATTGACAGCATATACAAACAAAAATCTACTTTTCTTTAAATCGTCTTTTTGCAGTTTAATATTCACAGACACAGTCTGATATATATATGTAGTGACCTGTTTTTTATTTATTCATCAAAAATAAGACCACCTCCTGAAGTGCTTTGAGCGATCGGATTTATATCCGTCTCGAACGCGTTTCGGAGGGCATTTACACCTGGTCTTTTCACGATCGGATAGCTATCCGATCAGAAAAAAACGCATGAAGTGACCAGGTGTAAACAGGCCCATGTTACACAACATGCGTTCTCTTTCTCAACTATTTTACGTTCCAAAACTGACTGTGTTTAACTGGATACTCACCAAGACAGGCATTTTGACATAATTTTGTATGTATTTGAACGTTTAGTGCAAAACCTATCGGCCGATCACCGATCCGGGCCGATAATGAGGAAAATCGGCCAATTCCGATCCCTGGCCGATCGATCGGTGCATCTCTACTTTCAACTTGTTTTTTTAGTCTCGAGCAAGACTATACAACATTCACATTACATAATTTCACTGATTTTTACGTAGAAAGGGCGACAGCGCACGCATTAAAAGAAATTATCATTCATGTTTTCATAACCGCTGGCCAAATTCAAACGAAACTAAAATTAAATCATCTTTGAGAGCAAGGGGGCCCCCTGGTGTTTCGGGGGCCTTACGCAGCTTGCGTATTTTGCGTATAGGGAGGATCGGCTCTGCCTCCCATAGACACTGCATTAGTAAAAATCCTCGCATTAGCGTTAACTAGTTTTTTTTTGTAATTTGATGCAAAGGTGGTATAATACAAAGTATAGTGTTATAAATATACATACTTTAAAAAAAAAATCTAAATATAAAAACCTTTCGAGGATTTACGATGCAGATGACCATTAAACGCGCCATCACAGTCTTGTGAAAAGGGTCCATAGGCTTAGAATCAGGATAGGGCAAGAAGATGAATCTGAAATATTTAAATATTTGAATTAATTACATATAATTAATGTTTAATATTATAATGATAATACTCTGTGTAAATACACATATAGTGGATTAACGCCACTTATTTGTGTTTCACTTACCATTTTTAAAACATAGTAGGCAGTAGCCTATACAGTGTCAACTAAACAGTAGGACAGTAATATTCCATTCTGAACATAATTCCATTCAGAATCTTCACTCAGTTCCCGTTATGCACGGCATCTACTTCCAGCGTCCTGCGTAATCATTCCAAAATAACATGAGCTCATTTTTCAGCTATGAGGGAAAGACTGTTTCATATGATGAGAACCGTACGCTAAAGCAGACACTGGGGTGCATGTCGCCACTAGATGTCAGGCATGGTTGTGTAATCAAAAGCTTTTTCTTTTGGAAAGGTGACACAGAACAGGGCCGCATATTGTTTCCCTCATAATACCATCTTTTCTTTCTTGCCTCTCTGTCGGTCTGTCTGCGTCTCTCGCTAAAACATTCTAACAGGCTCGTCAGGGAAAGGAGGATATGTTTCCACTGCCACATTTCACCCCAGATCAACCGCGTCTGGAAACTCAATAACTTGCATAAAGAGGCAGTGAGTCAGACAACGAGAATCATGCCTCCCCACAGCTACCTATACTGCTAAAACAGTCCTGCGTTTATGGCCATTATTAGTAGTGTTTGCTAAAGCAAGCATGGCTATTATTGCTCATAGTTTGGGTTAGTGATCTAAACTAATGCAATCATGTGCTGTCACTCTTTTATATGATTACATATGCAATTTTGGCCTGGTGGATGATAAAAAAAAAAGCTGAAATTCTTTCAGACTTGTCCTGCTTTTGAAGGTGAGACACAACCCATATCTGGAGACCAGAATATCACAGAGACTTTGAGTTATTTTGATTTGGTCCAGTAGCAACCACAAATTTCAGTGCATTAAGAACTACTTAGAACACCTTAGCAACATCATAACTGAAACTCAAACCCACACCTGTAGGTATTTAATGTAGCTGTCATACACAATACAATTATAATATTCCACACAATTCAGTATCTCAGATGAAATAGTGGAATCCTTCACAGAGAATAATGACGGTCTTCCAGGGACGATTACACACACGTCACCCTTCTGCATGACTTCATTTTTCAAAAAATGAGCTGAAATTAATATAAAGCCTGTTTTATACATTAGATACTTTAAGTATAACCCAGCGCCGTTGTAATTTGTAGGTCTTCGGAGTAGCTCCTCGTGATTTCTCATGGAAAAGGGAGTTATTGGAAAAAAGAACAGACAGCGGAGAATTTACTGAGGAACTGAGGAATTACATCTCAGAAACGTCTTGTCGCACATGGAAAAACTATTTTGGATGGATGCGTGTCGGTTCATCAGCATGCTTTGTGGGTTATGCAAATGTCTGGAGTTTCCCGTAATGGGAAAAGAGGGAATTCTGGCTGCGAACTGACGTTCTCCACGTCTGTCTTTGTTCTGTATATTTGATGCTCTTTCAGAAATGGTGCTCTTTCACTAAAGGACTGTGGGATAGTGCAACAAAAGTAAGTTAGGTTCATGCTTTTTCTTCAGGGAGGAGGTTATGAGCCAGAGAGCAGGAAATCTGTGTCTTCATGTTTTGTGGTGTTTGTAAAGATTACGTGATTTCAGATGAAGATCTAATACATTTCATGACGTGAAGTCATGAAATGCAATGTTCAAATGGATTTTGAGACATGCTAGGTGTATTTTCTCCACAAAAGGTTTTTTCTGTCATCCAAAAATGTAAATTATGTAATGATCAGCATTTCAAACCATTGTATGCTTAAGTATTGCATATTTGTCATTTACATATGCATTTGGCAGACACTTTTATCCAAAACGGCTTATTGTACATTGCATTCAAGCTACACAACTCATGCATTTCCTGGGAATCGAACCCATGGCCTCAGTATTGCTAGCACCATGTTGCACAGTTTGAGCTTCAAGACATTCCTTGTTCTTGTATAAGGACAGAACATCTTTTGTCAGTCTTCCGGATCATTAGTCAGACTCTAAATTGAAGCTCATATTGAGTGCATTGCAGTCTGGGATACATTGTCTCATGCAATGTGCTCATTTGTATATATGCTGTACATTCATGTAGTAATGTATCCAGTAATTCCATGCATATAAATATTGTGCATATTGTATACATACCGGAAAAACATTAGGAGTAGTATGTTATTCTGAACATTCAGTATGTGTAACTGGCACTTCATTCCCACTACGGCATCTGATGTTTAGATGCATCTGTGTGTGTAAGTGTATCAGAGAGGGCTTGTCTTCATCTGGAAAGCTGCAGGTTTGGATGTGATTAGTCATGTGGTACAAATAGGCTCTTTATTGGCATTGATGGTTCATTGAAGAACCTTTAAGATTCATGGCACCTTTCCATTCCAAACAAGGTTCTTTATAGTGACAAAAGGTTATTTTAAGAATTGAAGGGTTCTAATTGAAAGGTTCTTTAGGGATGGCATCACTGAAATAAATAAATAAAAGGTTGTACTATTATGAAAGTCTTGCAGAAAATATCAATATGTCATTTTAATGGTGTTACTGTGAATTAATTTGATATCAAATCAACTTTCATAGTTGGATTGAGTTATTCCATTATTGCATTATTACTTGTGTCTGATTGACCATTCATGACACTTTGGGGTCAAAATAATTCAACAATTTTCCTACCTATTTCAATCGTGTATCTTGTGTCACTCTGCACTCTCTTAATTCTGACGACATAAAATAATTTCAACTCAAAGAATTTTATGGAAAAATAAACCCCTTATTTGATTTGGCTCCTGATCATCCTGTTAAAGTAGGTTGTACATCATTATACCCTTTGGATTACATGGAGATGGAGTAGTATATTATCAGCTTTTCATATTTTTTCATATAAAAAATGTACGCATAGCCTAGTCTTCACCTCCAGTTGACTTCATAGAAACCTGTAGGAACATCACAACCAATAGAGGAAAGATGGGGGAAGTGTTTGAAAAACCTTGTTTGAAAACCGTCATTAATTTCTCAATTCCCTTTGGTGCAACAGAAATTACACAATATTTATCTCTAGCCCTCCTTGTGGGTGTGATATATGAGCGCGCTAGTTTCTGGTTCATTGTATATGATTGTACAACTCAAATTTGAGCATCACTTGAAATATATTCTGTGCGGTTAGCTTGGATTCCCTTGTGCATATCTGTTTGTTCAATATTTTCTTTTCGGTGTATGGAGTGATATTTTTCGTAGCTTTCTAGTAGTAGCTCAGAAGGCTTCCATCATTGGCTGTCTGCCGAACGCATCACTCTCTGACAGGAAGAGAATATCTGCGACTCAGCTGTCGTCTTCTAGACATAACATACGCTTGCTCAGATCTGTCTGATTGGCTGACCTTGAAGAACCGAAGGCCACGGTGACTCTATAGGAGTTCAGGGTTTCTTTTCCGCCCCGCTGCGCCTTGACACGCTTGAAGCGCTGAAAGCACAAGCCTCCCCCTTGTATTAATACTCATTACGGAGATCTAGCCACTGGCTGTTTCTCAGTCTGTTTCTAATGTAGAGCGGTTGTGGTTAATAATATGTATTGTTCTGCGCAACTCACTGGCTTGTGGACTCACCTTACTGATATTTTTATCATATGCAAGCAATTTTCTGCTGCTCTGACTTCCCAACTAACAGGGAATGTTCTTAGAACTATGGCAAGGTTTTCTTAAAGTTAACAGACATTCTAAAAACAACGTTAATAGAATGTTCATGCAAAGTTATCTGGCCCTTAATAATGCTCTCAAAACGTTTGCATGGAACGTTTTTCTGAAACATTATAGTTGGGTAAAAAATGTTAATACTTTCAAAAGTAACTTTTTCTTTTTAACTCTCATCAAAGAAACCTGAAAAAAAAAAAAACGTATCACGGTTTCCACAAAAATATGAAGCAGCACAACTGTTTTCAACATTGATGATAATCAGAAATGTTTCTTGAGCAGCAAATCAGCATATTAGCATGATTTCTGAAGATCATGTGACACTGAAGACTGGAGTAATGATGCTGAAAATTCAGCTTTGCATCGCAGGAATAAATTAAATTTGAATAGAATTGAAAATAGAAATAGAATAGAAAAAAAATAATTTAAATTGTAAAAAATATTTCACAATATTGCTCTTTTGTGCTGTATTTTTGATCAAATAAATGCAGCCTTGGTGAGTATAAGCGACTTCTTTCAAAAACATCAAAAACCTTAACCTCAAACTTTAGAACGGTAATGTATACTGCAAGCCATTGTTATTTATTTTAGAAATCGATTGATATTTAGATGTTTTTGGACTTGTTAAAACTTTCCCATTGTATATAGCAACAAAATGAATGTCAGAGTTCTGAAGTGGAACCTTGATCCCAAATCAAATTCTAAAATTGAAACACCCGCTTTAACAAGTCTGTCTTTTTCCACGCCTTGCAGTTGTTAATGGATACATAAGAGCAACATTAAATCACATTGACGCAGTAAAATTGCATTTTCCAAGAAGCTTTACATCAGAGAACAGAACGAGGTGGGAATGAAGGCAAACATCATGGAAGGGGCCATAAAATAACAATTCACATGAATTCAGAGAATTTCTGTGGTGTAACGCCGGACCTCCCACATTTACTGAGCAGTTTTGCAGATCTACTGTGGTATTGCTTGTTTTGAAGTGCATTTAACATTTTACAAAATCTGTAGTTAAATTAATCGGCCACTTAATCAACCGCACAATCTTATGATTAGCAGAAATTTAATGAGTCCCTATACCATTACAAGTGCATCAACATGAAGTTGCTTTCTCATTAATGTGACCTGAAAATCTTTTATGGCTAATGCAAAATACTCTGGGCAAATTTATTACACCACAGAGACAATAGGGCGTGTATATTGATCTTAAAGAATTTTACAGTCTCTGTTTATTCGAGTATTATTGTCGATTGCAGAATCGTTGACGATATGTCATCTGTGGTGTTCTGAACAAACTTTAGTCAACCATTAACATACGTAATGTGAGGTAATGAATTTTTATGCCCAAAAACCTTCAAGGAAGAATACGAGTGCCCCAGGAGCTTTACTGGTTTCCTAAAACTATTATTTTTCATTGTAATAGAGCTGCATAAAGCATTGCATAAGTACAAAAAAAACATGCAACATAAACAGGACAACTGAAAACATATGTAGCACTAAAACCTGAAGTTAGTCTGGGATACGTTAAATCATGAAAGTTTGTCTAATTTTTGACTGGAGAAACTGTATCAACTTTACACCCGAGGTTTATCCTCAGATTTTGTTACTGGCAAACCATGTCAGAATTGATTGTTCAATTGCAGTGATTTTGCATTTCCAAACTCAAGCTGCTTCACTGAGGGTAAAAATAACTAAAACAGCAAGCAAAAGAAAGTTACATTCAGATAAACTTAAATACTCCTCTTCAAACAAAATCTAATTTGTTTTAGATTCCAACTACAAATGATTTGAGAGTTTTCAAAGTAACTCTTCCCCATTTTTGTCTTTCAGTTCAGCTACTGACAGAACAGTTTGAAGTTGTGAAACAAGGTAAGTTACAGGAAAGGTTCACCCAAAAATAAAAAAAAATTGCCCAACATCTACTCACCCTCAGGGCATCCAAGATGCAGATTAGTTTGGAGAAATGTAGCACTCTATCACTTGCTCACCAATGGATCCTCAGCAGTGAATGGGTGCCGTCAGAATGAGAGTCCAAACAGCTGATAAAAACATCACAATAATTTTGGGAAACGCTCTAATATGTATTTGTGTTATGGAGAGCATCAAATGTTCACTCACCACTCAAAACGCAGAGTTTTTGTCAGGTGCTGAGTTCTGCAAGCTCGCGAATCCTCTCATTATAACAATGTGTAGATACAATGTAAATAAGAGCTTCATTGTGCAGAGAGCTTATTAACAGAACTGTGAGATCACAATGAATTGAAGTGAGTGACAGCTTTTAGTGATTGTAGACGGAGCACTCTTTGCGCACATTCTAAGCTGTATAATACTGTCTGACTGTCTCAGAACAGAGATTTTCATCTCAGTAAAGTAAGTATTGTGTTTTAAGTCATAATTTTATTTGTCTTTGTTTCAAAATGACTCTCTTGTGTGCTTTTCCTAGGTGCGCTGGCGCGAACTGCCATGCACTCGTATAAATGCACGAATGCGATGACTGGAGATTTTCTCTTAATAGCCTTATAGATTACATTTTCAATTTGTTTCTCTGCAAACCTTACTATATGCGTTAAGGACTCTTGGAATACGGAACGAGATGCATGGTATAATTGTTATGACATTTGAATCCTTTTTGTAAAAAGATTGGAAGAAATTTGCAATTCATTAAATGGACAAGTGCAAGCATTTTTTTTTTTTTTGTAATGCCTTCTCGTGATTTGAAAAAAAATAAGGTAGCCTAATATGGCTTTAGATTGAACAGCATCAGGTTGACTAATTATTTACTTAAGTTGTGAAGGGGTGAATAAACTAGTTATAGCTATAACATATGAGAGAGAGCAAGCAAAATAGGGGTTAGGCGTAAAAGAGCATATAGTTATTGTTTTGGGGCCCCATACCTGCCTCTCCTCCCTCCTCTCCCCCTCTCCCTCCTCTCCCTCCTCCTCCCCCTCCTCCCCTAAGGGAGGACCTAAAGTCTTCTAGGATATTAGGATATTTTAGATGCACAACATAACTGTTTCCATCTAACATGAGTGAAATCTTGGGAAACTACCTATATCCTTTTTTTCATTCAATTGTTGCGAAGATGGTGCCAATAGCTTAAAGGCAAAACCTTTTTTGTGCATTCTCCACAAATATCCCTCAGCCAGGAAATAAAACATGATAATCAGTGTATTTCAAGCCATGTACTCATTAAAATTTATGCAGCAGATGTATGGTTTTATGAGTTCTGGAGCATTAAAGATACAGATACACACATACACACACTTGAATACTGCAAATGCCACTGTTGCTCTTAAGCTGGCTTTGGCCTTTTGCTATGTTTACTAGTTCACATAGTATTAAATGGCTAAATTACTGATTTATTCTCTTGCGTCAAACAAATCGCTTTTATGAGAAGCAAATTCTCGGACGTGAAAATGACGTGGATTATAACATGCAGTTTTGTGTTACTGTAAGCGCTCAGAAGTCTAATTCATCCAAACGTTCACACGTTAAGGAAGAAAGACATTAAAACAGCATACAGAAATCCTGCTGTTTCACAGATTTCACACGCCGTTTTTACTAAAAGGCCCATTTAACTTGATAAAAATGGAGCTGTCATGTCACAGCTCTTGTTTAGAGAATATGTTTTCAATTAGAGCATGCAACATTAAATGCATCATTTAAATAATTGCTTTACACATGTCTACTTTGGCACCATTGCAGCGTCGTTGATTACAATGGAAGTGCTCAATGTTTGTGTCGTGCCTTTTTCTTAAAGAGTAGATTGGATGTTAGGGTGGAGACTTAGTTATGGTGTGTGTGTTTATATAAAGTATCACAGTGTTTTTATAATAGTATGGAAGCCCATCTGCCACTGAATAAAAAATAAATGAATAAAAAATAACTAATGACTTTTTATCTCACAATTCTTTTTTCTCGCAATTGCGAGTTTCCCTCTCAGAAATCTCGGAGACTTTTTTTTTCTCAGAATTGCATGACAAACTCTCAATTCCAATTTTTCCTCTCGCAATTGTGAGTTATAAAGACTGAATTGCGGGACATAAACTGGCACAATTCTGACTTTTTCTTGCAATTCTGAATTATCTACACGCAATTGCAACTTTATATCACACAATTCTGACTATATAACTTGCAATTACGGGCTTATATCTTGCAATTCTGAGAAAAATGTCAGAATTGCAGGATAAAAAGTCACAATTACCTTTTTTATTTAGTGGCGGAAATGGGCTTCCATGAGAAAGTATTTTTTCTAGCATAATAGATGTTAGTGTCCTTTTTAATGCAAACGTGTTTTGTTTTTTTTTGTGAAAAGGTAAGCAATATTTAACCATTTTACCTCAAAATAATGAGTCTATTTTATTCAAATTGTGTAAAAAATGTCTTAATATATAGTAATTTTATAAAGTGTTCTGTATCATATTTGATATGCAAATTTATAAGGCCTCTAAATAGGGTGATCATACGGGCCATTTTTACTGGACGCACCCTTGCCAGGATTTCTATATTTCCTAAAATCAGTGTTGCCAATTTAGCTACTTTGTAGCTAGATTTAGCGACTTCCCCGCCCCTTTTGAGACTTTTTTCAAAAGTTTAGGGACAAATATAGCAACTTCTTGGACAAACCTTATCTAAGTTCTCATCTTGCCCACTGATCTACGTTCATCTTTATATAGATCAGTGAATTTGCCATTGTGATGTCATCTAGTGACATTTAGCTACCAGTTTTAGCTACTTTCAATTGAAAGCAGTTGGCAACACTGCCTAAAATATCCAGGTTTGGGCTGTTTGCACTGTGCAGACCGATCGTTGTATGACATTATTTCACGAGAGCTATAGAGAGCAGAGCAGACGGCTCCTTATGCTTTCAAATCGCTCTCGCGGTACTTTGGTGTCATACAATGATCTGTGCGCAGCTTCAAGTCGAACGAACGAACGAAGAAACACGTGCTCGTATTTGCATCGCTTTGATCGTTCTCACCTTCTCACGCGCAACACGCCACGATTGGTCGATTACGTACAATACCTGCATGTTATTGGTCAAACTACTTTGGATGTTTTAGGCAATATAAAAATCCTGGCCAGGACGTGTTCCGTATAAATGGCACATATGGCCACCCTACCTCTAAATGATCAACATGATCAAAACTTTGCAGAAAAACCTGTTGCACACAATCGACTTCATGCCTTCTGTCGTCTTACTGATAGTTTGGACTTTATTAACAAGTAAAAGGGCTTTTAGTTTAATTGTACAAACATCCACCTTCAGCTTGTGGTTCACGTGTCTTTTTGCCAACCCGATCTCATGAAAGTGGGTATAAATAGTACGCCAAATAAAAACGAA
>NW_015634565.1:441830-451062 GCF_001515625.1 Sinocyclocheilus rhinocerous
AAAAATCATGTTCAAATGTATTAATTGTAATCATTTAAACATTTATTTATTCATCTCTCAATCATAATTGCATTGCATTATATGTTTTGAAACTACAAAGCTTTGATCATCAAACTTAGCATTTATATCTTCTATATAGAATGATAACTAATATTTCTGTGCATTTTATCTAAGTGGTCTGTTATATAGATCTGTTTTATGTAATCTAAGATCTTTTTGATTTACATAACGAGCATCTGAATTTCATCTTTCTTTTGGCCATATAAATATCAGCATCGGCACCATTTTTGCTCAGTTTGGGCCTTTGAATAAAATGTGAGTTTTTACCTCTTTGAGTGTGAGCTCCATATTTTTACAAGCCATACTATATAAATATGATGCAAACTGTTTTTGTTTTTTTTTACTATTATTTCATAAGTTTTACAGATGTAATGTTTGCCAGTCAAAAAGTGCAGGTAATATGTTTTTCTGAACCTACAAAGTCAGCTCATGATGTTTCATAGAGGCGTTTGTGTAATTTGCAGTGCTCTGGTCTGATTAAAGCCATTTTAAGTTTGGCACAGAAATAAAGTTCAGTCCTCTAACTACAGCAAACATGGCTTAAGAAATGCACCATAAACGCTCGTATGACTGCACTACTTTCAACTTTTGTTATTTTTAGATGTTATAGGGAGTCCACTTAAACCATTTAGTTTTAGTTCCCTTTACTTTGTCTCCACATACAAAGTCTTTGTGTATTTTAAGCAAGTCTATGTACGGTAAGTCCTTTCTTAGAACAACTAAAAATTGATGCATACATTGCATGCAAAGTTAAAGTGAACATTTCTGTGTAGAAATTTGGCAGAAGATGAAAGATGTCGGTCAAGACAAGGAAGCGAAATCTGAAACTGATGCTGTTTAAGGATGTGTTGTTACCATGTTTATTAAATATTTTTTTGATAACAGTCAGATCTCGGTTGAGGCATGTATAGATTTGGACTTTTTACATGAAAGATCACAGATGCATTTAAACCCTATCTGGGCTTTAGCTTTAATATTGCAACATTGTTTTTCTCAACTGATTAGACATATTTATCTAAACTAAGCACAGTTTTGTCACAGCAATTAACACAGCTGTCAGAACAGATTTTAATTTTGTTGTACAGCTCCACAGAATGTCCACCACGTTTCCAGATAGCTTTATAAAAGTAAATTGACATACAAATTTTAAAAATAAATTTACAGAAATAAAAACACAGTTCACCACATTTTCATATAGCTTTATAAAAAATAAATATTGACATCAAAATGTAAAATATGGAAATGTATAGAAATAAAACACAGTTTGACATGCAGAACCACAAAATGTCCAACACATTTTCAGAAAACTTTATAAAATTGACTCTCAGTTACTGAGTTCATTGTAAAGTAAAAATCCTGCTCATTTCCAAGAATATGCATGAGTTCTTTCACTGGACCTGGACGCACCATTTCAACAGACAACAGAAGCACAAACATGCCATGATGATGCATTTGGAGCACTCTTAAAGTCAGACTGCAGGAGACGATCACCTGTGATCTTTTGTTATCTTCTGACAGAAACACTTTGCACTTGCGTCAGATGCTGACTCGAGCAGAAGAAATGATTAGGTGTGTCGTCTGGCAAACGCCTGCTTCTCCAAAGCAACCGCAGGACGTTAGCACACAGAAGACGGCTCGCCTTGTTCCACGGTCAGATCTCTGGTTACAAAATAAATATTACCACAGTTTATATCAATAACTTCTGTTTCTAGTGCTCAATCTCTCTTCATACACTAGACACTGGATGTTTAAGCCAAGTTTCCATCTCCTATCACACTGCAGGCAGAGTTTGATTGATGGAACATAATATTTTATACAACAGTCAAAATGCTTGATGATCCACTTACATTACTTGAGAAGTACACCTTTGTGTTTGTGCTGAATGGCCATCCATGGAGAAAGATGCTGTTCCAACATCTACCAGCAGATGAACTGTCATGCTAACCAACAAAACATCGACTTCTTGGTTTAACCATCAAAAATCGTGTCATTGGCAGAAATTGGAAAAGCAGAATATGACAGAAAACACAGTAATACATTAAGAGAAATAATATGTTATTCTAAATATTACGAGATTAACAAGATGATTAATAAGTGAGATTGATGGCCCAAGAAAACCTATAAATCGATGCATTAAAAACATTTATTACTGAAAATGTCCAAATAAATTGTCAGTTTTTCTAATAATGAAATAACAGTGTAATATTACATTATATATCTAATATATTTAGGCATACTCTACCATTCAAAAGTTTGGAATAATTTCATAAAAGATTTGTTAACGTTTCTGAAAGAAGTCTCTTCTGCTCACAAAGGCTGCATTTATTTGATCAAAAATACAGCAAAAACTAGTATTCTGAAATCTTATTATAATTTATAATAAGTGTTTTCTATTTGAATATCTTGTAAAATGTACTTTATTCCTGTGATCAAAGCTGAATTTTCAGCATCATTACTCCAGTCTTCAGTGTCACACTGTCATGCTAACCAACAAAACATCGACTTCTTGGTTTAACCATCAAAAATCGTGTCATTGGCAGAAATTGGAAAAGCAGAATATGACAGAAAACACAGTAATACATTAAGAGAAATAATATGTTATTCTAAATATTACGAGACTAACAAGATGACTAATAAGTGAGATTGATGGCCCAAGAAAACCTATAAATCGATGCATTAAAGACATTATTACTGAAAATGTCCAAATAAATGGTCAGTTTTTCTAATAATGAAATAACAGTGTAATATTACATTATATATCTAATATATTTAGGCATACTCTACCATTCAAAAGTTTGGAATAATTTCATAAAAGATTTGTTAACGTTTCTGAAAGAAGTCTCTTCTGCTCACAAAGGCTGCATTTATTTGATCAAAAATCAGAAATGATAAAGTTTAGTAGTTTGGGCATGTAAAAATTTAGCATTGCATCACTTGCTCACCAATGGATCCTCTGCAGTTCTAAGCAAATATGTTGGTCAATTTTGATGTGAAGGACAACAGGAGATGGACTTTTCAATGGAGGAAGCATTATTATGGATTATGGACTATGGTATTTTCGCCAGAAGCGACAGTTTGAAGTTAAAGGCAGAGTAAGTGATTTCTGGTAACCAAAACAAACACGCCCCTACCCCAAAAGGGTCTTGCCCCTATTTTGATAGCTCCGCCCCACATATACGTACGCAACCCAGGCAACGATTCGTTCTGTGAAACAAAGCAAAACCAATGTTACATCGCGTCTACGGACGTGAGTGGCATGGTGCGGCGCAACAAATCCCCGACAGAAAACTGCTGCCGGGTTCTATTTATGACGTGCTGACACAAATTTCAAATGGTTTTCAACGGTCGTTTTATCGCGTCCAGTGTAGGCAGACTTTAGTTGTTGTAGACACGGTGTTACTCACCTATTGAGAAGAAACAAAGCAACCTCGGCGTCCGATCGCAGGCCTCCGCTCCTTGAGTTCTCTCCAGCGCTGGAAAGCTGATCCGATATTTACACGGGTCCTACTTCTTGCCTTATTGTTCCGCAGACGTTTTCCTCTTTTGTTTTTTTATCCGCCATCTCTATCTTTCTGTCGCTCGGCTCGGCTAATGTCCGTCCAATGCACTGAAAGCTCTCTCCTCCACATCACGAGTAGACACGCCCCTTATTGCTGATTGGCTACAAGTTTGTTTTGCGATTCGGCCCGAATCAGTTTTCTAAAGTGTTTTTGAAAAATCACATACCCTGCCTTTAAAAACATCTTGATGGATTTGTTTCTTACAAACACACAGCTTTTCACTTCATGAGAAGTTAATTGATGGACTGGACTGGTGTGAATTGCTTTATTTATTATGTGGATTATTGTGATGCTTTTTTCAGCTGTTTGGACTCTCATTCTGACGGCACCCATTCACTGCAGAGGACCCGTTGGTGAGCAAGTGATGCAATGCTACATTTCTCCAAATCTGTTCCAATGAAGAAGCAAACTCTTTCAACAAATTTTCATATTTCGGTGAACAATTCTTATAGTCTAGTTCTTCTATCTAGTCTAGTTAATGTTACATTCTTCCTTATTTTCCTCAGAAAAGTATTACAAGCTTCATATGACACAATGATGCTTGATTGCTAAACAACTAATGGCACATTTGGGTTGTGTAACAGCCGTTGGCATCTGGTCAAGGCGTCGATCCCAGCGTGTGCTGGTTGGGCACGACAGGTCATGGAAACACGGCTTGTATCAGCAGGGATGTCAGCTCACACAGCAGTCATGCTAACATTTACCCGGGAAGCATTAAACTTTATGCGTTTGTTTATAAGACTCGATCTCGAGTACAAACTGAAGAATTTTAAGCATGTATTAGAGTCTGCTTGTAAATCAAGGATGTTCCAGTTCTTTCTCTCTGTGCCGTTTTCAAGGATTTAGTGCTTTTACTGATGCACAGTGGCAGTAATGACATGATTTACAGGGTACGGCACTACCACAAACCATCACTGACTTCATTCCCACCGTTTACTGCTGCTTTGTGTTCTAGTACAGAAGTCATTGGACAGCAGTGGGGAATCCAGGCAGGAACTGCGGAAGTTATTAACCGTTCAAATGGCTTTCGGGAATTTCTGAACATGAAAATATTATATATTTTACAAATAAATGGGTTGCAGACCAGGTTACAGTTACACCAAGTAGACATTTTCTGACTTTAAGCCCCACAAAATGATCAAATGGAATGCAAAGTGAATTTTGAGTCAGAAACTGAAAGCATGTTCATTACAAACAATATAAGTCATTCTTTATGCATTACATTTTTATTTATAAATGTTTAGAGTTTAACTGAAAAATATCACCATACTTGATTGAAAACAGTACATTAAGACAACTGATTTGTATTACAAGTTTTCAGAAAAGTTTTTTATTTTTTGAATGTGCACTAATTTGAACATTGGATAAAGCCAGGTTCATAATTCTTTCTTCATCTTGTTTACAGATTATTTTAGGAATTTTGGATCTCTGTTTCTATGACTCAATAAATCAAAAAATACTGTCAACAGCCAGGAAAAAAAAAAACATTTTGACCACTTTTTAGGGAAAAAAAAAAGGTTAGATAAAATCATTTTGAGAAAACTGCCTTTAAACATATGTATTGTAATTGTAATAAATATATAAAGTGTAATAAAATGGCCATTTAACTGTGTATTTTGGATGTTTTCTTTCCACTGGTTTGAAAGAAGTCGAGTTACGAAAGCAAAATTGCCCAAAATCTCAAAATTGACCTGTGCCTGAAAAAACAATGCTTTTGCCTGAAATGTCTTAAATAAATAAATGAATCATAAAAATGAGCGTCTCATCACTGACCAATATGTTACCATAATGTCGGGCCACTCTTGCCAAGCAAACATGGCAGTTTAATTTCACAATCGAAATATAAATGAACGACAGCACTAATATCAGATCTGAAATCCCGTTTGTTGCCTAACCATTGCCTGCGAAGCATTAATCTCTTCAACCGTCTGTTTCTAGTTAGTCTCAGTCAATGCATTTAAAAGGAGAATGCATTTCCTTTTGTAACAGCTCGTAAACTGGAAGGTCGGAGTTTCTGCTGAATTCGAAACAGATCACACTTTCCTCTGCAGCCATTCACCTGCGTTCCTTTGCCTAACCAACCAGTAGTGCTGCAACTACTTTGATAATCGATTAATCAACGTCCAAAAATCTCATTTTATTTACACCATCTCATTGAAAAAGCATGCTTGCATCTCCTCGGCCAACCCAGGCTTAAGTGTATCGATCAAAGCTCAATCCTTCTGAAAATCAAGCCAGTTAGCAGCATTGCGCTTTAATCGCACTACCTCACGAAATCAAAAAGCAGTATCAAAGAGGAAAAGGAATCACTGATCTGCTGCTTTGTTTTGGAAAGTGAAATGAATCTATGGATTCTGAAATGAGGTTGTATTCCATCACTAGCCAAGGATGGTAATGTTGAGAAGTCGTTCTCACTTGACGTCTTTGATTTCCACAGGGCACTCAAATAGAGGAAAGCGGCTAGAGAAAGAAAGCAATTGAAGATGTCAGTAAAAACAGAAGTCAGCTGTGTGGTGTTTGTTAACACGTAGAACGGAACGTCTGTGCTGTCCGACTTTCCTAGTTGCTAGTAAATTAAATATCTGGTTGCTGTGACCGTGGTGGAATGGACTTAAAGAAAAAGAAAAAAAATTTTTTAAGGAGTGAATTCACTTAAAGGTTGCACCAGTTCTGTGCAAATTTTTTCACTATCCTTTTCATTTACTATGAAACTAAAATAAAAACTTTCTAATTTAATTAGGTTCATTATACACAAAACTCAGCCCTATTTTCTTTGCCACAGTTGCAGTTTTCACCTGCATAAAGGAAAAAATGAATTGTATAATGTATACTGTTCAAAAGATTGGGGTAGCTTTTATTTAGCAAGGCCACATAAAACTGATCAAAAGTGAAAGATATTTATAATGTTATTAAATATTTCTGTTCAGGGACGTGCACAGACATTTTGAGGGGCACAAGTGGAAAAAAGGGCACTTCTCATATTTATTTAAATTTTTTTTCTAATCAAACCGTTAAATATATTAGGGGTGTGCGATATTGACAAAAAATATATCTCAATATTTTCTTGATAAGGATAATTAGATGATATTTTGCTGAGTGTGTTATTGTGCTGATATCTTAAGAACTACCGTGGACAGCTGACTCCTAAAGTTTTTGATATTCTGCATATTCTGTGGTGAGTTCACAGCAATGATAGAAATTAATCTTTTCCAATAAGTTTAAATTGATTTTGACCTTTTATGGGCATTTTTACCTTTATTAAGCCATTTCTAAAGTGTGCATCATCTTTTCAGTAAAATTCTTAAATTGAATCAGTCAATTAGAATAAGTCAGTTACCAAGCAAATTAAATCAGTATTGACAAAATTCATCTTTGCAATGCAGATAAAACACAGAAGCTGCATTAGAAGGGGCATTTAGATGCATTTACACACTGTTTAATGCAGGGCATGAATGTTTTAACCTGCAATTACAAATGCATTAATACTGTTTTGATATTTTAAACATAAAAGTGAAATTAAAACTGTCAGTAGGTGGCAGCAAGTCACTGTTAATAAGTGAGTCATTGCGACTGAACTGAATCATTTAAACGGTTGATTCATTCAGGAACGAAACAATGTCATGTTGCTCAGAGATGCAAATTGAAATGACATTTGTTGGCAAAATAGAGCAAAAACAGTCAATATTGTGTCTAAAACGTAAGTGTCTTAATATTAAATTCTTGTTTATTGAACTGCTGTATAAAATCATTATCACATTTGTAATCATTCTGCTTTTTGGTGGAAAAAACGTCAGTCTTTTGCATGATACTGATTAACTATATGAAATGATATAAATATTTACATTTCTGCCCCCATATCTTGAATTTTGTGATCATTCTAAATGCATTTTAATAAACTGAATCATGCAGTGAAAGAACGCGCACTGGTCTTGGGTAATTAGCTGTAAATCCGAGGCACATGTAGCTTAGTCTTTTGTTCATCACCGCTCACCTCCACACCAAGACAAACATAACTAGAAAGGGAGGGAGGGCTTCACATCTGCGGCTCTCTGCCTGTCTGTGATGTGCATGTGCCGGATCAGTGTGTGTTACACTGCTGTGCTGCGACTGCGCGGAGGGGAGAAAGGCATCGGAACTCGACAGTCTCAACATTTCCTGACCCGACCTGATATTTTGATTTTTTTTTATTAGTTTGACACACACACACACACGCACGCACATATATTCATTTATTAAAAAAAAAAAAAACACTCCCCAGAAAAAAGGGCACTTTCTCTCGAGGAAGAAAAAGGGCAGGTGCTTAAGCCCCCTTTGATGTCTATTGGCGCTTTTCCACTGCATGGTACGGCACGGTACGGTTCACTTTTTGGGGGTTTTCCACTGGGTACAGTACCTGGTACCTGGTACTTTTTTTAGTACCACCTCGGTTGGGGTTCCAAGTGAACCGTACCGTTACCAAAACGTGCCGTGTAAACCCTGCTGATCACGGATTGGCCGGAGAGAATCGTCACTACCTGCGTCACTGAAATTGCACCACAAACACAACAGAACCATTAGATTAAAATCAGCACAGCCAGCGAATGATCGAACGCAACCAAAAAGTGGCTGTTTCGTTGTCTGTTGAGGAAGTACAGACGTTCCTCTCGTTGATAGCAGAGGAGCGGATCCACCGAGAGCTTGATAGGGCGACGCGGAATGAAAAAGTTTTTTTAAGGAGTCGTGGTAGTAGAGGCGGTGCAACTATAACGACATGTGAATAATCCCGACCACTCTAAAGCAGTACTGAACTGCAGTGGAAACGCAAACCGTGCCGTGCCGTACTGAGCCGAGTCGTACCACGCAGTGGAAAAGCGCCATAAAGGTCTACTTAAATAAAACAATCGAAAACAAATTTGTTTTTATTTAATTCGTATAGCCTAAATCCAACAAGAGGTACTATACAGTCTTTCCCGTCTGAGCTCATCTGTATTTTGTGCTCACACCCAGGCGCAGCGCAGCCTATTCCTTCAGTATAAAGCAAAGCCTGGGCTGCGTTTCTCGATAACGATTGATCTTAGAGCTTAAGAGCGTTTTCTACGAGTCATTTTACGATCGTTCGTTATTGTTTCACGTTCATTTCCCAAAAATGCACTTAACGCAATCGCACGTAGCCGTGCTTTAAGTGCTACTTAGGAGTCGCTATCCGTTTGTCAAGTGCTGAAATGCCACCTTATAGAATGGCTAGTAATTGTAGTACACGCGCGTTTATTGAAATGTTAACCTAATGCTGCGTTCCAGAGAACTTGGATATAATAACTATTATTATATAATATTATGTTATGTTATATTATATTATATTACATTATATTATATTATATTTATACGTATAATATTATATTTTACATAATTATATAGCCTATAATATACTTTATATAAAAATATATTATAGTATATAATATCTACATAGAGACGTTATTTCCGGGTCCAATACATTGGTTTTCGTGCACGTCAGTAAGTCATTGACAAATTTGAAGCATATTTACATTACTTCTTTTATTCTATTTATTCTAATAATTATAATTATTAAATAATTCTGTTGATTATTTATTCTATTCTATCTTTTATTCTTCTTC
>NW_015634565.1:453682-464407 GCF_001515625.1 Sinocyclocheilus rhinocerous
ACCGTACCGAGCCGTGCCGAGCCGAGTCGTACCATGCAGTGGGAAAGCGCCATATGTGTGCACGTGCCTGTTTCTTTTTCACATAACCTTCTTTTGAACTTTCTATTCATCAGAATATCCTGAAAAAAAACTATCAAGGTTTCCACAAAAATATGAAGCAGCACAACAGTTTTCAACATTGATAATAAAAAGAATTGTTTCCTGAGCAGCAAATCAGCATATTAGAATGATTTCTGAAGGATCATGTGACACTGAAGACTGGAGTAATGATGCTGAAAATTCAGCTTTGATCACAGAAATAAATTACATTTTAAGATATATTCAAATAGAAAACAGTTCTTTTAAATTGTAATAATATTTCACAATATTACTGTTTTTACTGTATTTTTAATCAAATAAATGCAGACATGGTGAGCAGAAGAGACTTCTTTTAAAAACTAAAAAATCCTACCGACCCCAAACTTTTGACCTTAGTGTATATATGTTCTAGTAATGAATGGCAGCAGTAATTTATCAAATAATTATAGAGCAAGGCATTATAACCTGGCATAAATCCAGACTTTAAAAGCAAGTAGAAGCCTGTGCCAACTGGTCATTTCGACACTTGATGATCAGTAAATCAGTCAGGATTCACGAGTCAAGCTGATAAGATTCATAATATGAAATTAATCTCAGGTCAGTATTTTTGCATTTCCATGACACTGAAATTACTCACTTCACCATTAATGCCTCAATACCATAGACATCTCATGAGGAAACTTCACACATTCAAGAATCTAAAGTTATTTTTTATTCCAAGAACATCAAGTTGAAATATAGTAGCCTTCATCTAAACTACATAGAAATAGATTTTATGTTTGTTTCTGTTGATGAAGAAGACATGTTTGTTTTACCTGACTGATGTGGAGTCATTTAAGGTCGTTCGCTGAACTCTCTTCCTCTTCTTTTTTGGCCCTCATACACCATTTATCGAGTCTGCATGAAACATGGAAAGTTTGTCTGAGATTTTGCATGAAAAATCATCCACATAACTATACACAAACTATAAAAACAGCTAGACGGAGCGCAGCAAAACAGAACAAGGGTCGAGTACTGCACTGAAGTCGCAGAATGCTGAAAAATAGTCTAGTAACGTCTAGTAAGAACAGTTTCTGTGTGAAGACAGTTTGACAGTCATGTTAAATGAAATGCATGAAGGACATAAAGAATATATTTACTTCTAAAGCCAAGTTTAGTCTATTTAATGCTTTTGTCTGACACAGTAACGTAATCATTTGGGTTTCAGCATTGACAGTCCTGATTATAAGCCACATTTCAGCACATACAATTAAACTAATCAAGGCTGAAAACACAATTTCCACTCCCTTTCCACAGGGACAGTTTTCTGTTTTCCGTATATCAATTTTGCAGAAACATCTGATTAAAACATCAAATCCTACACGGTCTCCATGTCCAGCATGCACTTCACAACCGCTTGTTCTTTACTGAGCGTATTGTTCGCTCCCTATCTGTCACTCACAGTCTGTTCATGTGTTCAGTCTTTCAGCTGCTTCAACAACCATTAACCTCCCATTTCTGATTTTTTCATCATCAATATTCGGCTACTATGTTGCAGTGGACCTTGAGTTGACCTGGCACGAATCAACTCACTTGCGCCAGGCATTGCAAAATCACAATAAAATACAAAATCATTCCGGTATTTTCTGTTTACTTTGTCTAGCCTAATATTTACCTAGCCTTCAGAGTCAATGAGAATAATGCATTTACGTTCTGAAACGACTGACTTGTTATTGAGGCTCAGACAATGTACTGTAATTATACAAGCACATCTATATTTCTAGTTTGTATTCTTTGGTTTAATGTGTCCTCAAGACTCATGCATGATAAATCATGACAATTTTGAAAGAAAGGTATGCAGTTTTGCACACCGATTTACATTGTGCCATTTAAATGCCAGCGAAAACTCTGGCATTGCAAAAATGTTCATTATAATGCATTATATCGTTTGTCATGTTTTAAATGCATAGATAAACAATGAACAGATAAATATGAAAATGCATTAAAACTGTGTGCATAAGATCATACAATACATTATAAGGTGCATTAAAAATAAAGGTGTAACAATGAATAGATAAGTGTTATAATTAGGGTTGCAAAAAGGTGGAAAATGTACAGTAAATTTAGGAAATATTCCAGAAATTTTGGAAACTTTCCATGATTTTTTGGAATATTCCAGGGATTTACCGGAAATTTTCCACCCCTTTGCAACCCTAGTTATAATGCATTATACCTGAATTATTCAGTGGACTAATTACAATGCATTAAAAGCATAAAATATAATGCTATGAATATATATGCAATAAATGCATGAAAATACAATACGTATATATAAATAAATGTATAAATCTAATAAATAAATAATAAAAAATAGTATACTTTTTAAAAAAATAAACTACATATATATGCATTAACTGTACGAAAACAATACTTAGACATATAAATAAATAATAATGAAAAAAAAATTATAATTTACTTTTTTTTTTTTAAACAGTAAACTGTCCTTTTAAGCAGTCGTCCAGGATGGATTAGCATTTATACTATAGATGCAAAATTTTAAAAATAAAAATGTAACAATGAATAGATAGGTGTTATAATGCATTATAACTGTTGATTCAATTACTCCGTGCACTTACTCACTTGCAATTCTGCATGTAGTTTGAAAGTTTAGATCAAAAAGTATGCTTGGCTTGGTTTCCACCTGTATTTAGCACCGTCCAGTTGTGTTTCGGATCACCCGGTGTCAGTACCAGGTGTGCACGGGGCCTTTGCGTATGGGATCGACTAACCGATTCCCAGCAGGCCGATCCCAGAAACAGTCCTGCTGTAGCAGCATCTGGTCTCCATGCACAAGTCTGTGAGTCTGAGGACATGTGCTACGATTATTTTCCACCCCCTCTCAGCGCCTAAGAAAACGGCACAAATGAAGATTGCTGTGTCACAGAGCTTTACATTTCAACGAGAAAGCCGTTTGTGCCCGGTGACAGATTTGCAACAGTGTTTTTAATGTTATATATTTAAGAGTACTCGGTGCTGAGATGACTTTTGAGATGTAAAATTTGACGGCACATCTGTAAACACTTTCAGTGGTTGGGAAAACAGCTTTGTTTCACCACTATGGAATGTGTGCACTTCCCTCTCGTTTGCACAGAGCCGACAGACACCTCCAGCACCTTCAAACGATCACCGAGGACGTTTGGCTCTCTCAGGCGAACCTTGAAACCTTCACAAAAACACTCAGTGACAAGGATGACCTACAGGAGGTCTGTCTCATTCAAGACTCATTAACTCACATCACTTAGCCATGAATAACAGCTCCTCTCCGAGTAAATACTGGATCTCCTCTCCATATGGCTCCCTGAGACATCAGTCTGAGTTTTCAGAGACATGATAACAGAGTGACAGGCGGTCTGTCTGCGGCGTGATGGATGGCTCTTTCGCGCCGAGACCGTCGGCTGTGTCCCAGTGCCAAGGTCATCTGATTTAGGAGCGGCGTGCTGGCACACGTTCATGTTGATGGAGAAAAGCCTCTGGCTCAGAGTCAGAAAGCAGAGTTCGGATCGGTAGAGGGCGCAATTTCCTTTTCTTACCCCACAAAAAAGACTCCTGATCCTAGACATTAGCTCAGACGTCTGCTCACATTCATGCGTTTGGCTCGATTTTGACCATTTTTCAGAATTAGCTGTCCTCTCTCGAAAACACCTCTGAAACGAAAAGCAGACAAAGTATTAAATCAATGATTAATGCTTCCTTTACAGTGTTTATGAAGTCTATCTATCTATCTATCTATCTATCTATGCAACATTGACACTGTTTTGAATCAATGTCTTCTATAGATCTACTTCCCAGCTGAAATTGAAAATGTTTCATAATTGATGAATTTTGCAACATTAACATTATTATTTTTCTGTTTCTTGCTGTAAAGCTGATTTGAAACCATGTGCATTGTATAAATTGATATATAAAGAATTGTGACTTGAATATATTTATCTGTCTTTTATCTGTAGATCTACAGAAGACATTGTTCAAAAACAGTGTCAATGTTGCACAGACAGACAGACAGACAGATAGACAGATAGATAGATAGATAGATAGATAGATAGATAGATAGATAGATAGATAAAGGATAGATGCATAGACATAGATAGATGTTTTGCATGGATGGACGGGCAAATGCACAGATAGATAGATGGATGGGTGGTCAGACAGACAGACAGACCGACCGACCAACAGACAGACAGACAGACAGACAGACAGATAGATAGATAAAGGATAGATGTATAGACATAGATAGATGTTTTGCATGGATGGATGGGCAAATGCACAGATAGATAGATGGATGGGTGGTCAGACAGACAGACAGACAGACAGACAGTTATACATTATGAAACCTCCAGTGACACTCAGTGAAAAATCACCCAGTGTTGGTATGTAGTAAAATATCTGAATGCCGTTACACAACTGTGAATCACTTGGCATTCTTGGAAGAGCCATTTTCCATGAAGTCTCATATAAAACCTTGTTGGTAAACTGCTACAATAAAATGCCGTTTCCTGAGGCTGCAGAAGGACTCATAAAAATGCAGCATTTATGAAGTCATGAGGGGAAAAGGCCAGAAATAGTTCTTCTTAATTCTTTAAGCTCCCCATTAGTTGAATGATGTCACAATAGCAGGAGCAATTATGGCACTTTAAACGGTCATGCGCTGGCATCGCTTGACTAACATGGAAACAACATGCAGAGCAAGAAAACTTTACCGGAGCCAGATGCTCAGATTTCCAATCTAATTACTGATGAAAAGAGACTCTACAATCTTTAACACATTTAAACAAAGTTTAAAAGATTTTTAGTGTTAGCCCACGCAAAGTTAAAAACCACCGTTTCTAGGGTGTTGCTATGCAATCACTAAAGTCTTCTGACTGGTTCCAGTCAATTCTGGTCTGTAAATATGGCTTGGTTGCAGGGTCAGAAATGAACTTTTCCATTAAGGGGCAATATTTGCTGCCTGGAATTGATTTCCGGGGCATTTTTACATTTGGCAGTTTAAAAATGATAGTAGAGGAGACATATGAGGATAACTTACCATTAAACAAGAAACTGTTTAAATTAAAACTCATTACAGGGTAGGGCTGAAATATAACGACAAAAAGCATTATTGTCAATTATTGCTCTTCACATTGTAATAATGATTATTAATATCGATTCATAGTAAAAACGTTTTGTGTTTTGGGAAACGTCACATTATATTCTGGCTACACAGACAAGCATGTCGATTCATCTAAGACTTATCAACTGCAAAACTCCCGTTATAATCACTAAAGCTGCGAAATGAGTTTCTTACATAATTTCTGCACTTGGTTGCTTATGATGCGCGCCCACACTCACCAGACCACCAGCGTTTTCAGCGCTGACTAATCTAAACGCATCTGATTGGCCATTGCATTCATAAGCTCAATAGAAACGTGTGATTGGTTTTCACGATAAACGCAGAGAATGTAAACTACTCTCGGATTGCTCCGCAAATATAAATAATGTGGATGTACTTATCAGCAACTGTATGGGCAAATTACAAAAAAGACAAAAATATGATGATAGAACAATTAACATTAACGTACCAGTTCAAGGAATGTTAAATAACAACACTTGGAAAAAACTAGCTATAAGCAGACTTGTTGAGTTACCTATTCTATATTGAAATTACATGTACATACATTTTTATGTAATTTTTCACATTTATAATTTTTACAGTAAAATATTCATTATAAATATCAATGCATATTATTAAAATAAATGATTTTACATAAGTTTTAATGTTTATTATCTAATTAAAATATTAATTATAAATACTACTTCATATAAAAATTAACACTTTATTTTTATGCAATGTTTCATGTTTATATTTTTAATTTAAAATATTTCATATCAATATTACTACAATATAAAAATATTACTACTTTTGTTATACAATATTTCATATTTAGAATATTTAATTTTAAATAATTATTATAAAAAAATTACTAGTTTTATTTTGATGTAATATTTAATGTTTGTAACTTTTTTTTTTAAAACATTCTCCTTTTCTTAGTTATAAATATTAAAAATATTAAATTTTACTACTGTATTATTTTTGTTATTATGTTTTTATTTTTAAATCAAATATTAAATATAAATATCAAGTAATATCAAATATTACAAGTTTTTATTTTTATGTGATTTTTCATGTATATATTTGTCATTAAAAATGTAATTTTAAATATGATTTAATATAAACTATAAATACATTTTTATTATGTAATTTTTCAATTAAAATTTTAAAGATAAATATGACTTAAAATAGAATGTACTAATATTTTATATTGTTTCATGTTTATAATTTTAAAATTAAAATATGAATTATACTTTAGATTTATATGTAATTATAAAATGCAAATATTAATTAGAAACAAATATATAAACGGCAACAATGATCTCAATTAGAATGACAGCATCAAATGAAATACATTTGCATAAGTGAACTGAAACTATTGATTTTACCCAAATATTTTTCTTTTAAAGCTCAGGAGACTTATGTTGCACTGCATTCCATTTGGAATTTCCATCTTTCTACTACAAAAAAATGCAAAAATGACACTTGAAGTCATGCTGAAATCCCTGACATCCACAGCTGACGATAAACATTCATTTTTAAGCAAATAATTCCTTTTGCGCTTTTTCCATCTATAATTTTACACCTCCAGCACAAATGGCAGCATTGCACAGCAGCTTCTATCCTCCTCAGAATTCTTTGCTGATTAATCGTACGCCTGCAAAGCAGTTTGTTTCTTCATACCGCATATTCCAAGCATTGTGCGACGGAATGCCTTTATATGATCAGAAGGCAGAGATGCCCAGGAAAATCCCACATCCAACTTTGGATATGTATGAGTATCAGTTTTATCTCAGATGTTGCTCAGATATCAAAACTACATACAGTTCGTATTATTACTGTATGTCTTTCAGGAGCAACATCAGAGATAAAACTGACTTTTGATTGGAGATTTTTGTCTTTTTTTTTTTTCCATCTTTGAATTTTGTTCAGGAAAGTTGACTGTAAATATAAAAGACTAAAGTGGGCTGAATGAGTAAATAAGACATTTATGGCCCTTGAGGCGTTTTGTGGTAAAGTCATTTTAGGAACATCTGCTTAGTGTAAATTCCTCTCAATGCATGCAACAGTTTTGGCAATAAAACACATTAAGCTTTGACAACTGCTAAGACTTTGGCATTCTGGAGATGAAACTTGCCTAATGCCGGGAAAGATACTTTGCAACTTTTTAAAAAACGTTTTTATTTTATTTGAAATAATAAAATATTGCTACATTATTATTTGATGTACTTTTTCATGTGTACAGTTTTTTTAATTAAAATATTAATTATAAACATTAAGTAATATAAAATATTACTACATTTTTTTTATTTAATTTTAATATTATTAATTATAAATATTAATACAAAATATTTATTATAAAATATAAATATTATAAAAATATATAAACAAAAACAAATTAGAACAACAGCATCAAATTAACTACATAAATTTATACCTAAATGTTTTTTTCCTTAAAAAAAAAATAAATAAATAATAATAAATTAAATTAAATCAATTAAAATAAATGCCATACAAGGTCTATTTTGTTCAATTTATGAATCAGTGAATTGATTTTTCTGAACAACCTGATATACTGTGACAAACTTATAGTGTTTTTAAGCTACATTGTTACTGTTGTGCATTAAAATAGCAATTTCAAAAAGCTTATTCTGTTAGAGAGTACTTGCTAGAACACTCTTCCCTGTCATGTTGTAAATGACAGATCACTATCAGCACTCAACAGGGTAAATCCCCTTCACATTAGACGACAACACACTGGTGAAAGATGAGACACTCCTCTTTGTGTTCAAGCAAACAGTCAAGCATACCTGAGTTTAGGAGGGATTAGGCGGATTTGTTCAGAAGTATGCATGCATGTGAACGTGCAACCCAATGTCTGCATGTGTGCTTTGTTGATGTGTTTGTGTTGGTTTAGCACATCAGAGGCATGTAGTCTTGGATCAATTGTGAAATCATCGTTCTGCTTCACACCATCCCAACTGCAGCACATGGGACAGTTCAGCATGCGAGGAGGCTTTGATGTGCTGGGATTCCACAGGCCTATTCAGAAAGGACTAGTTCACTTTGAGGTTTTAATCCAGTCTGAATCAAAACATTGCTTTCTTACACAACTTGTGTAAAAATGATGTGGCAAGTTACCTGCTGTTTTTTGGCTACTTGCACTGAAAAAAAATTGGTGTTGAAACAATTTTCACTAATTAAGAAATAGCTTTGTAAATAATTTAGTTAAGTAATACACTGAATTAAACAAGACATTTTGAAGTCAAAAGACTAGTTTTTATTAATATTTGGAATAAGTTTATTTTGACTAAGTTTAGTTTGAAAGTTTGTCATTTTTATTAGTTTTAGATTTTTTAAATAATATGTCTAGTGTTTATACATTTAATTTCAGTTTGAGTTATTTGAGTAAAATCAATGAAAACATGAAATGGCTTCGAAACTAGCAGAAATTAAACGAGTTTAAGTTGTTTAAAGTGCAAAAGAAAGAAAATGAGAAAATGTGAAAGAAAGAGTAAAAGTGAGAAAGAAAGAGCAAAACAAAATGCAAAAATGTGAAACGCAAGAAAGCACAAAATACACAAAGCTGAAATAAAGTACAAAAGAAAACGGAAAATTGTCAAAGTTCAAAAGTGTCAAAGTGCAAAGGAGAAAGAAATGAAAGAGAAAGAAAGAAATTAAATACAGAAAGAAAGAAAGAAAAAGAAAATTCAAGGAAAGTGCAGAAGTGTGAAATAAAGTGCATGTGATAGAAAGAAAGTGCACAAAAGTGCGAAAGAAAGAGAGAAACTACAGAAAATGCACAAGAAAGTGCTAAAGTCAGAGAGCGAGCAAACAAAAGAAAGAAACAAAATACAGAAAGTGTGAAAGAAAATGCAAAAGAAAGAAAGTGAGAAAGAAAGAAATAAAGTACAAAAGAAAGAAAGAAACGAAATACAGAAAGAGTGAAAGAAAATGCAAAAGTATGAAAGTGCAAAAGAAAGTGTATGCGAAAGAAAGAAATACAGAAAAAACTAAATACAGAAAGTGTGAAAGAAAATACTAAAGACAGTGCAAAAGTATGAAAGAATGTGCGAAAGAAAGAAAGAGAAAAAGAAAGAAATGAAATATAGAAAGTGAGAAAGAAAATGCAAAAGAAAGAAAGCATGAATAATAACCCTGGTGATCAGTAGCATACGAAAATGAAAATTATAAACCACTTCTGCAAATTAGGATGGATTGTTTCCAAATAAATAGCAAAATGCACCAGAATCAACCAAACTGCATTCACACTAACCCAACAAACACTGACGTCAAGCGGATTGAAGTGTGAGATCATCCTAAGAGACACGGGGGTTAAAATAAGCAACCAGCGCGTCCCAAAAACCACTGGTGTGCTTTGGCCAGCAGAATTATACAAATTCCACACACAGTAAAGATGAATCCTTTTTTCTTTCATTGATGATATCCAGTGACCAAATTTCTGAACATGGGGACTGAATGTTGGCTTGTTTATTGGATGTTACACACTAGTCTGTTTCACTGTTCCACTTTGACTATGGTGCACAGGAAATGAAGTATAAACGCTCTTCCCTCGCTGACCAATGCTTCACTTTTTTTTTTCTTTCAAAGGGAAAAATCCACCCTGGCTGCTTCTCAAAAACATTCAGCATGCTGATGTAAAACTGCATCTTTATTCCATAATTTGAAAATATTACTGTAAAATAAAGAGGAAAACTGTTGTTATTTGGGCAGAAACATACTGTAAGTACTTAGATATGAATGCTTGGTCACACACAAGTGTGCGGTCCTGTTGCATATACATGAAGGAATAGTTTACCAAAAAATGAAAATTTAGACTCTCAGGTCATACAAGATTAGGATGAGTTTGTTTATTCATCAGATTTGGAGAAATGTAGCATTGCATCACTTGCTCACCAATGGATCCTCTGCAGTGAATGGGTGCCGTCAGAATGAGAGTCCAAACAGCTGATAAAAACATCACAATAATCCACACCACTCCAGTACCATCAATTAACATCTTATGAAGTGAAAAGCTGTGTGTTTGTAAGAAACAAATCCATCGTTAAGGTGTTTCAACCTTAAACCGTAACCTCTGGTCCATACCAATGCATAATCCATAATAATGCTTACTCCAGTGAAAAAGTCCATCTCCTGATGTCACATCAAAATCCACCCACATATTTGTTAAGAACTGTTTTGGAATGCCTTTACTCATATTTCTCTCCCGAGTCAGACAAGACAAATTTTTCACTGGAGGAAGTGTTATTATGGATTATGGATTTTAGTCGGATGCAACGGTTTGAAGTTAAATACGTCTTGATGGATTTGTTTCTTCCAAACATGCAGCTTTTGGCTTCACAAGACATAACTTGATGGACTGGAGTGGTGTGGATTACTTGTGGATTATTGTGATGTTTTTATCAGCTGTTTGGACTCTCATTCTGACGGCACCCATTCACTGCTCAGCAAATGATGGAATGCTACATTCATCCAAATCTGTTCCCATGAACAAACAAACT
>NW_015634565.1:467216-476486 GCF_001515625.1 Sinocyclocheilus rhinocerous
TGTGCAGATTTCTATTCTGGATCTAGCAAAATCACTTTTTCACTGGAGGAAGTGTTATTATGGATTATGGATTTTAGTCGGATGCAACGGTTTGAAGTTAAATACGTCTTGATGGATTTGTTTCTTCCAAACATGCAGCTTTCCGCTTCACAAGACATAACTTGATAGACTGGAGTGGTGTGGATTACTTGTGGATTATTGTGATGTTTTTATCAGCTGTTTGGACTCTCATTCTGACGGCACCCATTCACTGCTCAGCAAATGATGGAATGCTACATTCATCCAAATCTGTTCCCATGAACAAACAAACTAATTTTCATGTTGGATGGCCTGAGGGTAACTTTGCAGCAAATTTTCATTTTGGAGTGAACTCTAAGGTTTATAACCATAGTACTCAATGTGGTTTTGAATGTCAGATATTTTTAATTGCTGTTCCACTGAAATTGGGTCATAGGTTTATTAGTCTTTTCAAACTGTTGTTTCATCAGTAGCTGATCTGAAAGAGAAACAAGAAAGACACGAGTTGTGTTCTGCTCTGTCAAAAAAGATTTTTGTCAAAGGTTATTGGAGTATATTTTACAAGAAAATACCACTTCAAATACTACGTCTGTCTCTCTTCAACATCTGACGCTTAATTCATTGTTACTTGCCATTTCTTTAAAACTATTTCCACTCAGAAACTGCTAGTATATGTCACAAATCATTACAAAGTAAATCCAACACCAGTTGTTTTCAGTGCATGTTATCTGTTCACAAGTTAGCTCTAAATCTGCATCCAATGGATCTTGTGATAAGATCACATTTTGAGGTTGCGGTCAGATTGCATGTGTAGTGTAAACGCTAATGCATCTTGATGCATCAACACCGCAGGCGTCGACTCACCTCACATGCAATTAAACTTTGCCAGTTTAAATGAAAGCAACCTCTCAATCTAGAACAATGTAAACATTTGAGACATGTTAGTACCAGGTGTAAACAGCCATCTGTCTCAGCAGACATGTGATCGGATCACTCCAGACAGATGTGTAAACAGCGCCTAAGTGAGATTAGGCTGCTATTTGGCTGTTATAAGGCTGCAGATGCAACAAAAATATCATATTAAATGTCATTATTTTTTATTATACAATTGTATTCACTGGTGAAATAAGATCTAGATAGTTCATCACAACGTAATGATGTTTGTTTATTTATTTCATGATTACATTTCACGTGTTCACACATCTTGCTCTAGTTTTTTGTAATGGACAGTGCGATTTTGCCATATTAATCTAAATTGCAGTCCTGGATATCATCTGTCAGTACTGGGAATTGTTTTCCTGCGGTAATGGATGCAGTTCGTCCTTTGGGCTTTAACATTAAACAACTCGATTTTTAATTTTCTACAATTTGTGAGTGATGCTTCGCACGTGCAAAACTCATCCGATCTCTTAAAGCAACAGCACATGCACCTCCTCAAAAGCAGCGTAATTTGAGGTATTATTGATGTTCGGTGAGGGATAAGTTATAGACCAAATTTTTATATTTATTCTGTGCATGCATACTTGATATTGCATGATGCCATGACACACATGCAAAACTAGAATATCCTTCATCAACAGTATATTAGTATGACTAATAGTGATAGACATGCTTACCTTGACAAACAAATAAACTGACTTTTTATGAGCAAATCATGTTCTTCGCACGTGCAAAACTCATCCGATCTCTTAAAGCAACAGCACATGCACCTCCTCAAAAGCAGCGTAATTTGAGGTATTATTGATGTTCGGTGAGGGATAAGTTATAGACCAAATTTTAATATTTATTCTGTGCATGCATACTTGATATTGCATGATGCCATGACACGCATGCAAAACTAGAATATCCTTCATCAACAGTATATTAGTATGACTAATAGTGATAGACATGCTTACCTTGACAAACAAATAAACTGACTTTTTATGAGCTGAAGAAAAGACGCCTGCAGGCCACCAGCACGGACGTGTAAATTGGCCCCTGCATTAAGGGGTCCTGCACATCTGCAGTTTGTTTGCCTCCCGAATGCTTTTCTCAGTTGGTATTCCAGGCTGGAGTCATCGCACGATCCCATGTGCTCTCCCTCAGAGAGGTCATGCCCTCAGAAACACAGAGGCCACAAACTCTGCCCTGCGCTACACCACATGGGAGTCGTGTTTCACTGGCCCCGGAGCCGCGTCGTCTGCTGAGACGCTGATGGACTAAATGGGGACCACACTCCAAAATATGTAGGCCTAAATTTAAGATCCATGCATTTTAATTGCATTTCCTACCATTTGGATTACAGTGTTTTAACATAAATGAACTAATAGACTTAATGTGACGCATATTTTTCAGTCAGACGTACAGTAAATGAAACAGGATTTCTGAACTAAAAAACTAAAATAGATTATTAATAGCTATTTGAATCTTTTACATTTTTTTTCATTTATTTAAATTTCAAAATGCATTTATTCAAATTGTTCAGAATCAGCAAAACAATTAAATGTATTTAGTTAAAAAGTATGAACATTGTTAAAATATGGCTAGTTGTGCAAAAAGCAGTATTTAATTTGCATAGTTTCTTTTATTTAAAAAAAAACAAATCATATTTTCAAAATGCATTCATTCAAATTGATTGGAACCAGCATACATCTGTTCACTGTGACAATTGAACAATTAATAATTACATTTATTCAGTTAAAAATTATGAACATGGTGAAATATGGCTAATTGTGGAACAATCAGTATTTCATTTGTTAAAATGTATGAGCTTAAAACTAAATGAATTTATTGATGATATGTAAACGTATAAAATATATCAAAAACATTATAAAAACTGATCTTGTGTATTTATTATTACTATTATAAAAATCGGACCAGTTTCATTTATGTGTGACTGACAAATATGCATCACATTAAGTTTATGTTAAAGCTGCAAAATCTAAATGGATGGAAATTGTATATGTAATTTAAAAACATAAATCATAAGTTTAGGCCAAACTATTTTTTGACTTCTTCGCACTTCAGGCTTTGTACTGATTTACTTTTGGCAGCATGTTTTGCCCATAAACGCCATTTAAACGTCTAGATTTATGCAAATGTTGCCCAGTTATTTATTTTATTAATGCCAGATGTTCTGTGCTGAATAACACTGAATGCAGATAAATAATTGAACCCGATTGCCAAAAGGACAGGCATTTTTACACTGTAAATTACTATCAATCAGTGTAAACAAACAAATGAAAACTTAAGGTGCATCTTATATCCTTTGTGAGTGTACGAGGTGTTCTAGATGAAACCTTCTGAGGAATTGAAAGAAATCACTTACCATAATGAAAAGAAAATGAGGAGGAGAGAACTGGATCCTGAATCAAAACGGTAACATCTCCTATATAAACATTCATCTTTCTGCTCTGCCCGTCAGGATTCTCTTCATCTGTTTGGCACGACGTCCGTTCTTCAGATCTGACCTGCTGATGAGAGGCGAGAGGATGAATCGAATGATGAATGTGCGGTGATGGAGGTTTCTCACTCTATTATTCACTAGAACTTCACTATTTAACTTCCAAAATTCCTTTTTTTTTAATTTACAATAAATATTATACATTTATTTAAGTTTCATGAAAATACTAAATCAATAAAATGACATTTGCACACATTTAGCATCTGTAATGTGGCATATTTCTTAATGACACAGAATATTCAGTAAGAAATGATGGCGGTCAGGAAATACAATAAAAAGACTATTACCAATGACATTACATATATTAAAGGGGCCATATGATGTTGCTAAAAAGAACATTAATTTGTGTATTTGGTGTAATGAAATGTGTTTATGTGGTTTAAGGTTAAAAAAACACATTATTTTCCACATACTGTACATTATTGTTTCTCCTCTATGCCCCGCCTTTCTGAAACACGTCGATTTTTACAAAGCTCATCGGTCTGAAAAGCGAGGTGTGCTCTGATTGGCCAGCTATCCAGTGCGTTGTGATTGGCCAAATACCTCAAGCGTGTGACGGAAATGTTACGCCCCTACCATACTGTGATGATGCCCTGCCCGGCCGGAGCGACGAGACGAAAACATGAAAACCCATTAAAAAAACGAGGCATTTGTAGCATCCAGTGGGGACATAATTACTGATGATAATGACTTATACTGTCATAAAAGGTTATGGGTTTGATTAATATATATAATTTATTTGGTAATTCATAATATTTTCATTGTTTTTCCTTACACTGCTGAACTTGGGGTCATCAACAAAGACAAGCCCTTTTCAGAGGATGTTAATTTTTTCATTTGATTTTTGAGTCATTTCTTATTTCATGTTGATTTAAAAAAAAAAAAAAGAAAGAAAAAAAAACAATAGGCTATTTAACTGTAACCAACAGCTAGCACACAGCATCTGACTTCCACCTAGCATGACCAACAGCGCAATTAGTTTGTATTTCCACATAAAACCAACAAAAAACACAAAGCAGCTGCGGCAAACAAACACAGCAGGTGCACAGCAAAACAAACGCATTCTGCATCCTGTTTACCACCTCAATTCAAATTCATTTAAAAGTCTGCATCGGAACTGGAATTTAAAAAGCATTCTCAGTTCAATTCTGGATGGGGCATGACCCTTATCGTCAAGTCTGTCCAAACCAAGCGGTATGTGTAAAATGTACAGCGGTGACTTTGTAGTATTGTGTCCATCTGGTCCACATACTGTAGATTCCACCTGAATGAACTGTATATGAATCCTGGAGAAGATCATGGACAATCATAAATCACACCTGCAGAGGCGGCTCATCCATCTCACCTGGAGAAGAAGCGTTTGATCTGTTGATTATTATTGATGGGAAAACTCAAGATACATTGAAAATGACATTTATGGCCGACGGTCTTTCAGCGCATATCCATCACTCCAAACATATTTGAATCTGTAGGTAAAAGGAAGCGTATGGAAGTGTATAGATGGGTCAAATAACTCCAACACTATTATGCAATGGCATAAACCACACAACAATCCATAGCATAACTCTAGCTTTCCTTTGTTTTTAATGTTCACATTTTCATGAACCAGCTGTATATTATTATGTAAGTGACTGAGTTATTCAGCAGAGGTGGGTGAGCATATAGAGGAAGCCACATCACATTTTCCGGGTCTCACTAAGACACATAAACCGCTCCTGTGGTCTATCATGTCTGTTATGCTACCATACTTTAATGTTCTTGGCAGGCGTTTTGTTACCAAACTGCCTCTCAAGAGTGTGAGACGTGGCCTGGTGGGCTCTACACAAGCTCTGACATGCTGTATGGTGGCGCTTATGTTATGCATTTAAATCCATCACTGCACTCCTTTCTTCCCATGGACTCCTGTTGCTTCTTCACTTTCCCGTTAGATTAACTCTTTCACCGCCAGCATTTTTCTTTACGTTACCAGCACCACTAGCATTTTTGATAATTTTCACTCAATTTTCATGACCCCCAGAATATTTTGTTTTATTAATTTCTGAACATGCAAAATGTCAAAAGAAAGTCTGCTTTAAAAAAAAAAAAAGATTAATGCATTTTCATGCAAAATGATAGTGTTGCAAATACTAAAGAAATAACTGAATGATGGACAATTCTGTACTCACCCTCATGTAATTACAAATGCATATGTTACTCAGGTGTTTGTTTTGTAAATATAAATAAACATACTATAAATAAATGCAGTAAATATAATATAATCAACATAATCGGCATAAATCATATAAATATCCATATATATATATACACATAAATCAATAAAATAAAAAGGTATAATTGTTATTATATATACTAGTTATCTGCATCTTAATATAACAAAAATATATAAGAGTTATTATATATTGTTACATATTATTTTTCACTGATTATAAAGAATGAGGCTATTTCTTAAAGATGCAGGAAAGCATGTAAAGTTCTTAGGAGAAATCCTCTCTGTCACATGCGTGAGTGTTTTTTTGGACCAGGCATTGGCTGCAGACCGCAGAGGCTGATTTTGGAACTGACAGCTGCGACGTCCAGCTGGCTTCAAACCCGTTCGGTTTGAAGGGTGTTTTTGAGGTGATAAGTCAGGCTACATCCTGATTGTATTGTGACTTTAGAGGTGTTTGAACAGTGCAGCCAAATCAAGTAATTAACACATGAGGAAAAGCCAGTAAAAAGGCCTTGAACAGGCTTGTTCACTCGAGGTCTGGATATGATATCTACAGAACTGAAAGAACAATCCAAGCCAAATCCATAAACCAGAAGATCACAGAGACTTGAGGCAGGACAACTGCACAGCAACAAGCTAAAACCCCCCAAAACTCCCTAGCAACCATAGAGCATCATCCTGGCAACCACTCACAACACATTCCAGCATCATATCAGTGAGTTCTGAACGCGGAAGTGCCGCTCACGTCTACTTCAGAAAGATCTAGTGTTAGCAGGCACCTGTAGAGCATCAACAAGCTCAATGATTGTTTGCGGAAGCTCTCGTTTGTCAGCACAAGTCTCATAATGACTGCTCTGTTCTGTTGAACACTCATTCTGCCCTGTAGATTTCCCATATATTCCACATATGGTGGGAATTAGTGGACTGGCGATATCTGCGATCTGGAATTTTCCTCTGATGCATACAGGCAGTCAGTGTTCCTCTCATCCTTTACTGACAGATCGGAGTGGAAAATCTGTGTTCTCTAATGCTGTAAAGGGTTTACATCAAACTCTACTGTTTCTCTTTTATAAAGGAAAAATAAGTTGGTACAATAAACCATTATGAGGTTTAGGTAGTCGTCAAAGTAAGCTACCCAAAACAACATTTTTGTTGGTATAATAGTTTCCCATTTTTTTAAGCTCTTGTGATTTCTTGACTTTAACTCTTTCCCTGCCACTGACGGAATCTTCCGGCTTTCCATCTTTTCATATATGGTAGGGGGCGCTATTACACATCATCTAAAGCAGGGGGGCCCAAACTCGGTCATGGAGGGCCGGTGTCCTGCAGAGTTTAGCTCCAACCCCAATTAGACACACCTGAACCAGCTAATCAAGCTCTTACTAGGCATGCTAGAAACTTTCCGGCAGGTGTGTTGAGGCAAGTTGGAGCTAAACTCTGCAGGACCGAGTTTGGGCACCCCTGATCTAAAGAGTACTGAATCAAAACATGCTGAAGAATGAAATGATGTTACCGAATGAGATGGCGACCAAGGAAGTGGTTTAGGACTGTGCAAGCTCTGTGGGAAGATTACTGCTCGTTCTAAATCAGATACAGATAAAGTAGCACAGTAAAGATTACATTCATATGAATGCATTAGTGAGAGCGACTGTGTGTGTGAATTAATTCTACATGGCATCTATATACAAAGATTTTTTTCTAAATGTCTCAATTTGTTTTGTCCTTATACTGAAAGTCAGTGGACTCCAATTATGTTTTGGTCCCCACTGACAAAAACGGCTCTCTACAGTGCAAAGACCCAACTAAAAAATAATTCACTGTCAACTTATCTACCAAAATGAATCAATTAAATAAAAATTGATAATGACAAGTCATTGATTTTATCGAATAGTTGAAGAATAGCTGCATGTGTAAGTCAATCTGAACTGTTTCCGAACACGTGACGCTACAATGTTTTACACATAACAGGAGTTACACATAACACGGTTTTGCTATATGTTTTTCCCTTTTGCTTCCATGGAAAGTTTTCTTCTGGTGTGTTTTTGTCCAAAGTGGACAGTGTCTGGATTTATGACGAACTTCAGCTTTCTCAGTCTGTTTAGGGTCAAATCCTGCCTTCAAGGGGTCATATCATGGAAAACCCCATTTTCCTTGCACTTCTGAAATAAAAGAGTATGAGAAAGAGTATGCTTTCATTGCACAATCTTCAAAATTGAGAACTCTGACCCCAGTTTATCCAGAATCTTCAGAATACTTTCACCATCTGAGCTCATTCAAGTGAATACTGATCTGACATCAATATCAGCTGCTGTTTGTCCAGATTTCATTGTAAACTGACAACTTTGATGTTGATTGAAATGAAAAAATGCAACACTAAGCTGTCCAGTTTCTCTGCTTGATCTGTCCAAAAAATGGAAGGTGTTGAAAACTAAAGATGAATGAACAGATGTACAGTACATCCGTGCTACACATTAAACACACTGGATTTTTAATCCAGACACGCTTCATCTTATAGAAGTCCCTCATAAGTGCAGTTCTCATAAAAGAAGGCTGTAAAATGACATCAATATTAAACATAGTCTTAAAAGTTATAATTGTATGAACAAGGACAGAACGTGGTGGTTTAAGAGGCATGACGTATCTGATTGCTTTTTCCATTGAGGCGTAGAGAGAGCGATACACTGTTTCTGCCATGAACGCTGATCTATGGAAAGATGCTCTGCTGCTTGGAGGTCAATGCGGTTGAAAAACAGCTTTGGACAGCAAAAAGCTGAACTATAGAGATCTTGTTCTCTCTTCCTGTGCGGTCTAACTCAAAGACACTACACAAAAGGAGATGTTAGACAGATTGTCAGACCTTTCATTCTACATATAAGAGAAGTAGATGGTGATTTATACTGCCAAACCCCAAAAAAAGTATCATAAAAGTGGTCAAAATGACTCACAAGCTATATTCCAAGTCTTCTGAAGTCATACAATTTATATGCAAGACGCTCCGTGTGAAGAACAGATGCTACTTGCTGAAAATCTTCCTCTCAAATTTTATTCATACTTACCGCAACACTAATCTAGTTTTAAGTGTGCAAAAAAGTAAATGCGCTATACACTGAAAAAGATTTTGGTGAAGGATTTATTTTTGAACAAATTTTCATTAAACTGTTAGTAACTGAGGTAACAAATTTAAGTTATAAAAATATATATAAAAACATTGTGGGAACATTTTTTTTAAATGTTTCTAAAACGATGAAATGCCCAGTTTTCTTATTGTGATTATAATGTTGTTTAAACGTTTATTTTCACCTAAACTATAACTTTTTGAACGTTTATTTTTAATGTTCTAAGGATGTTAAAATGTCCAGTTCTTGTCATGATTATAGCATTAAACTGAAGTTAAAACTTTAAGTTACAAATAACAATTCTTAGAATGTTCATCAAGTACAAATTACCGTATTGGCCCGAATATAAGACGACCCTGATTATAAGACGATCCCCCTTTTTCCAGATGTACCTTTTGGAAAAAGGCTTTTTAAAAAACAAATCTTGTTTTTTCTCAGTAAAACACATTTTGTCTTCAATTATTTTCATATTGCATATTTTTCCT
>NW_015634565.1:477179-479217 GCF_001515625.1 Sinocyclocheilus rhinocerous
TTTTCAGATGTATTTCCAAGAAAAAAACATCGTCTTATATTCGGGTCAATACGGTACATCATATGGATGTTTTGAGAATGTTGATCTCAGAACGTTCTTTGAACGTTCCATAAACATTACTTTAAGTATATTTTGTCCTTAAATTTAACTTTTAAAGGGGTCATATGATGCGATTTCAAGTTTTCCTTTCTCTTTGGAGTGTTACAAGCTCTTGGTGCATAAAGAAGATCTGTAAAGTTGCAAAGACTAAAGTCTCAAATCCAAATAGATATTCTTTATAAAAGTTAAGAGTCAGCCACACTTACATCATATGACCCCTTTAAAAAATGTCAGTGAAAGTTCCATGTTAGCTGGGAAATTTCACAAATATTTAAAGAAATGGTAAGTAACAATTAAATGAACATGAAATTTTGAAATAGTATTTTCTTGTAAAACACTCCAGTAATCTTTATTTACAACATTAAGAAAAAAAATTACAGTAGGTTGACAGCTGAGATCTTGCAAATCTACTAGCGCAGAATAATGCAAGTAATATGAATTAATATGGTGATAAGTAATATGCTTATCCCCTCATAATTTTCATAACCCTTTTGACACAGTTTTATACCTTTTCTAGTAAACATCGACTCCTTCAATAAAATTTGCATTGCTAAATTCACCGGTTGACCAGAGCAATCAAATCAACCCAACGCTTAATCGATGTAGGGACAGTGATGACAGCAACGGATGAGTGTGCTGATAACATTAAACAAAGAAATCTAATGAAGACCTGGTTGACAAACAAAATCTGAAATCATTTTTGTTTTGGTCAAATCTGACATGGCCATCCAGACAGTCCACGAGGGTGGGCATATACGACTCCCAGAGCGGCTTATTGAGAGAAACCGTAAATATTTCCACTGACATCATGGCCATATCCAGAGCGGAAAACGTTGGAGTCGGTGGATTTACTTGTGCTCCATGGCACAGAGATTCCATCGGATCAGGATCGCTTACGGTCTTAATTAACATCAGCTGCTGGTCTCCCTGCATATGAGAAAACCCCAGCACTGCTCTTTTTCCAGCTATAACGCTCAAACGTCCAACCATAAACCTGAAGCTGCTTTCGTTTAAGAGCGTGGATTCTTCACGAGCTCGACGTTCACACGTACGCATGCTGTTGAACTCACTGTACAGAATGTCCTTGTCCTTCCAACGAACACGTTCGTCATGTAAAGACTGTTACGTGTTCTTTAGATCTGCACGCGTGTGAGTCAAATACATTTACGAAGCCAGATACTTCCTTCTTAAACTTTTAACTGTAGGTTAACATCAGACATTTGTCATAAAAGTTTTATAGGGTGAAGAGGGATCACTGCCTCCACCAAATTTCCATTCGTGCGGCATGTCTTACCTGTTATGCTGTAAATTGGTGCATAAAAATTCCAATATCAAACTCTTGAGGACAAAGTTTACACATAATGAATTATTAGACTAGCACTGTGTTGACATCTCCAGTAGTTGGCTTCTGCAAAAGTACTTTTGAGTCTCATTTGGTCAGATTTGCTTGAGAACACTTACGAATTTAGCATTTTCTGAAGTGCTCTGGCAAACATCACGACTGCTTTGCTCATTCCATAAGGTTAGAGATTCAAAGAAACCCATGAGTATTAAACGTTGGTGCATAACCGTTTGTGCTAATAATATTTCAGATCTTACGTCCTGGTGAGAAGCATTGTTGGCGTGCTATTACTTTTCTAAAGAACTGGACTAAAATCTGGTAGACGATAAAAGGCCTAAGACTTAATTTGAGCCATATATACACTAATTAGTCTTTTTTTAAAACTTGTTTTCAAGTTAAAATATCTTTAAAACAAAAACAAAACTGAGAAATAACACTGCATACAAGACTTGATTGTATCTGGAACATAAGTGTATTTTGTCTTTTTGCACGGTTTGGTTTTGTTTACTTGTTTTTACATTGTCATACTAAAAAAAAAAAAAAAAAAAAAATTTATAAATTGGAAAACAACTCCCAATGCAGAAATTTACAATTTTC
>NW_015634565.1:479276-492346 GCF_001515625.1 Sinocyclocheilus rhinocerous
TTTACTTGTTTTTACATTGTCATACTAAAAAAAAAAAAATTTATCAATTGGAAAACAACTGCCAATGCAGTAATTTACAATTTTCACTCAGAAATTTCTAGTAAATTTTACAAATAGCTAAAAAAAAATGGCAAGTAACGCACTAAATTAAAACAACTTTGAAAACATTTTTTTTTTTACAGCGTATTCAAGACATGAAAACAAGCAGTCTTTAAAGCTGCAGTCCGTAACTTTTTTGTGTTCAAAATTTACAAAATGTATATAATAAGCGAGTACACCATGAATCCATTTTCCAAACCGTGGTTTTGGCTTGTCCTGAATCACTACGGTACACCTATAATAAGTGTTTATATTCAGACTATTTAGACTGGTTCGGGTAGGTACCGCTGCGGAGTAGCCCAGTACCTGCGTGATTCGCCATAGACATAAACAGAGAGAAGTAGCTCCGGCTACAATGTTCTTCCGCAAGACGCACGCAGTTCTGTTTATTAACCGCTAGAGCGCCAAAAGTTACGGACTGCAGCTTTAAATAAACAATAGTTGTTTACAGATAATAATAGACATTTACCTGGAGAACAATACATACTGTAAATACTCATTAGGAATATGAGTTTTTGCAGTATAAAAGCCAAAATATCATACAGCCTTGACAGAATACACTAGAAACCACAAAGAACATGCTAGCAGCCACCTAATAATTCAATAAAAACAAACCTTGGAAACCACACCACAACATCCTGACAACCATCTACAATGGTGTAGCATTGTCATTGTACATTTTGTACAGGCAAGCACCACTCATTGTGCTAATTTTTATTCATTTTACCTTCATTTACTCAGGTTTGTCGTTTGAGATCTTCAGACCTTCAAATGTCGCATTCCGGCTGCAGTTCATCTTCACTGTGCTGCATATTTTTGCATATTGCATAACTGTAACTGCGTGATTAAAAACTCTTAGTTTGTAAATAACAATGGAGTGTTGTTCTACTGTTTGACAGTTTCTATCTACAGAGTCAGCTGGTTTACTGAGAATTTACCGGTAGCGTCTGGATTCGAAGAGTTCCTATGAAAACCGTCTGAATGCTGAAATACTTTCCTGACAGCGGAGCTTTACTGGCAGATTGAGGGGCTCACTGGTTCATGAAAAAACAACATCCTCCATGCTGCCAAGACAATTTATCCAATCAAAGCTCTGACTGCAGACGCCAGGTCTCCGGGGAAAACTTTGCATCGGTCAGTGATTCTGATGGAAACATGCCCTAACCGCTGCTGGTAAATGCTTCTGTTTGAGCCGTCGAAATGCTTCGAACCTGGTGCCGTTATTTATCATCTGTTGGTTACACTGAATCCTCCCTACACACTCGCCAGCACGGCCTTTTTTGGGCTGATAAAATTATCTGAGCAGCATGGGAAGCCTGTAAAACTGCTTGCTGCCTCACAAACGTCACCTCATCCAGTCTCACAAATGGATGAACGCGGCAATAACTCGCTCACGCTGACGTCTGGCTTCCGTAACTTGTGACAGGTGTTTACTGCAGCCCTTAGACACAAAATTGCACAAAACAGAGACAGTGTGTAATATCACAATGTGCAGTGTATGAAAGTGTGGCTACAGTAGTTCACTCTTACAAAGGTTTCTTATTGGCTCATGTCATGGGTTCCATGAAGAACCTTTAAAATCAATGGAAGCTTTCGATTTGACAAAATGTTCTTTATAGTATATTATCTTCAAATAATTGAAATTTTCATCACACTCAGAAAAATAAGATAGTGTGAGAAACAATATGGAAGCCACCCAGCTAACAAAAACGTTCACACAAATTTTCACTAAAGTTTAAGGTAATCTGTATGGAACATTATTATAACTTTATTAGTATTTGATATATGTTGTCAGAACGCTGAGAAATCATTGTCAGACAACATTCTCATCCTCGTCATGAGAACGTTCATCAAGTCCAAATAACATCATGTTGAGGGAAAATATTCTTAGAACAACATTTTTGGAACCTTCTCATGACATTATTTATACTTGTAGGAAACATTTTTCTAACCTTTAACATTGTAATCATGACAAGAAAACGGAACATTCTAATGTTCTTAGAATTTTTTAAATAAACGTTTAAATAATGTTATATTTTGGGTAAAAAATAAAGTTAGTAGAACAATGTAAGAAATATTTTTGTAACATTTAAATAACGTTATAAATCACAAAAAGAAAACTGGGCATTTCAGCATTTTAGAAACATTTCAAAGCAATGTTCTCACAATGTTTTTATGACCTAAATTTGTTATCATAACATTTATTACTGTTATATGCCCCCAATGTAGTCCCATTACCTCATTATGTTGCATGTTTAATTTCCTGTTCTATTGACGGAAATACAAAGTTATTTTCATTTTAAATCCAATTTTCTGTACAGATTTGGCAGTCCAATTAAACAATGAGTCAACAAAGGGATGCTGAAATCATTGTTAATGTCACTATTGGCTCATTTGTCACACTAGAAGTGTCTAATGCATTGCATTGTATATATTTCATGCTGTGTGCTCTAGTCGTATACTGCTCATTGACAAATAGTAGGTCAACGGGTTATTCTATACATACAGAAAATTCACAAAATGCACACAAGAGAGATGGAAACTTGTATTTACACTTAGAGAGTTGTGAAGTCATTACGTCACATCCAAGGGATATGGCTAGGGTTATTTTCTCTGAATATTGCGACACTTATATAAACTGAAGTTTCTCTTGCTGTTGTTTTTTTCTGTAGCAGCACTTTTCTGCCTTGAAATCTTCTAAAAACATTACATGAGTTGCTCTGAAACAGGGACAGTAAAATCAACCCGCAGCATATAGAATTACCAAAAGGGATCAGAGACTCAACAAAAAATTAAGACTTAAGACTTCGGAAACAGTAAAAGTAGAAGAGTAAAAGTTTGCTATTCCAAAGCCAGCACTGTGATTTCTGTGCATGTCCATTCCTCTCAGCTGATTCATTGGCCACATATGGAGAAATCAAGGGTGTTTATTTCATTCGTAAAAAAAACAGATGACCTTCACCATATGGTTTTGCAAATAGAACCATCTGCCTCATCTTATTGGTTGACCTGCTTTTCCACAGAAAGCGTGAGCAAATGCACATAAACAAAGAGAGATGTCTGTCTTTGATGACAATAATATTTAAACGTAGCACCTCTGAGTAGAGCTGGGCGTATGATGGTAAACTGGGCGAAAGTATGAAGAAATGTGTCAACCAGAAAAGATTCTGATATACAATTTATACTGCGGTGGTGTGCAAAGGTCTGAGACCACTAGTGAAGATGCTTCTCTATTGCGGTTTTATAATTTAATGCTTTTTTTTTTTCATTGCAAATAAATAGCAATTTGGATGAGACGTTTAACTGAAAATGACAAAGAATTTGAGAACGACAGCAGCACGGAAGCTGCATGAACTAAACCTGATGATCATGTTCTCTAGCATGATTTGAGATGATCCAAAAACGCATCTTCAGCTTCAACGGAAGTAAGAAAATCTGACTCTCTCACTCATTTGATTAATCACCTAGAAATATGCTGCGTTCACGCCATATCGTAATTACCGTAATTTCGAGATGACAGCATGTGACGTTCTACTCGGAGCTGTTCACGCCCTCGGAATTATGCTTTTTTTATGGCAACACTATCAACGCCTAAACAGAGCCTGCGGTGGTCAGGTGGTACAGCGGTCACGTGGTACAAGTCGTAGCACTCAGAAAACTCCCAGTTCACAAGTTGTAATTACGGAGTTCTACGAGGACGTGAATGCTTTTTGCAAGTTGGAATCTCGTAATTACGGGAATTTTGATATGGCGTGAACGCACCTACAGTGCACAATTTATGTAATATTGTGTACACATTTCTATTTCTGTGCTTCCTTTCTATGCAATTTTCTAAAATCTTTTAAACTTTAAACGAGTTTAAATGAGATTTTTGTGTGTGATCTGTTTTTTTTTAACTTCTCAGTACATCTCCTTTGCAATTTACATGCAAAAATGATTAAGAAACGGAGTGTCTATTTACACTGAGTTCAAATAGCCCGCCTTGTTGGCAGAGGCTATTTACACTAACTCCGCCCACCAACGTGTGATTGGGGTAGTCAACAGTACAAAAGATGCTTGTCAAACGTCAGTTCCAGTGGCGTATTAGATGATAAGGCGTGTGCTTTTTGACGCGATCGACCCGAGGTCGAACTCGCCATTTGCCTAACTATTTTTACTATTTAAAAAATACTGCTATTTTCACTTAGTGTAAATAGAATCCATTGCTATTTGCACTTTGTGTAAATAGCATCTATTGTTATTTGCACCTAGTGTAAATAGCCACTGCCATCAAGAAACATGGAGCTAAATGAAAATATAATGTTAGCTTGCATTCCAAGCAAATGGACACATTGCGTTTTTACGCAATACTTGTCCTGTAACTGTAAACGCCAGCGAGACATCGTTATCAGACAATGTTGACATTAAATCGGATTAAACCTGGATCATTTTATCCATGTACATGCAGCTTTCTCCAAGTCAAAGTTTTCTGTTATCCGATCTGTTAAGTAATGCTTTCTGCACATATTTTCGGCGCCATTCGTTGCGATATGAACTTACCTGAAGTATCAGATCTGCTCGCGGCCGCGGTGCGTTGAGGACTCGTCCGTCGCGCGCTGACAGACGCATTCCTATTGGCTACATGTATTCCGCTTGTTCACGAACGTCAATATTGCGCAGCAACAAACGCAGAAGTACAATTATGTGTGGGATTTTCGCGCGTATTATACTCTTCCTTCCGGTGTGTAAATAGCATCTATTGTTATTTGCACCTAGTGTAAATAGCCACTGCCATCAAGAAACATGGAGCTAAATGAAAATATAATGTTAGCTTGCATTCCAAGCAAATGGACACATTGCAGAGTTCACTTACATTATGTTTACATTATGGCTGCCAAACAATGTCACAAATCGCTGCATTAATAAAGAACTGAAATGCATATCCAATCAGATATTAGTTTATCTAACATACTTTACACTACGCATGAAAGTAAGTTGATACTCTTTCTTAAATAACAGGTACAGCTACTTTAAAAAGCAGCAGGTGCATAAAATCAAGCGTACAGTTATGCAATCTTCTTAGACAAACATTTTTGTTATGAGGCCTTTATCTGTTCCTGCATGCATGCCAATATCCCTGTGAGGTCCATCTAGAAATGCTTTATGGAGTCTGGTGGGGAAGAACCTAACTGGCCTGCACAAAATATAAAGCTTACATATAATATGAAACCTCTTTTTCCATTCATTTAGTCTTCACCAGTCTTTGCTCCGGTTATGGGAGGATGAGAACATTTTCTCCCCAAGGACCAAGAATGCCAGATGATGTGTATAGCCAACATTACTTTATGCTTTAGATTAATGGATAGACGTTCACTTCCAATTGGAAGATTGTAACACTTGGACAGACAAAAAAACCTATGAGGAAAAACAGCATCTCTCAAAGGATTGACATAGACGTCTCATTAAGCGTAAGACCGCCTTCCCCTTCTTAGACACGCTCTTCTCTGGACACAAACAGAGACTCACCTCACTCTTCAATAGCTGGCAGATGGGAATCGTCTGGGGCCAGTGAACCAAGAATGGTGAAGGAAGAATGAAAACCAAAGAAGCAGAAAGCCAAAAGAGGATTTTAGTTTTGTTTTTTTGAGAAGGAACATAAAGATTGATGACTGATCCCAGCACTCGTAGTTTACGTGCATGTCTACATCCATAAAGCCAGACATGCAGCACATGTTGTGTCTGGCGCCGTGTTTGTCCTTGTGTTTTGCATTTTAGAGTTCGCAATTCTCCCCCAAACAATATTAAAGATGTTCCGCTTCTTTGACCAATAAAATAATGCACCTTAAAGACTTAATGAAATCAGAAAATCAAGAGGAGTTCAGAGACTTTTGAGCCAAGGCCATCTGTATGCTGGTGTACTTGACAAATACAGAAGATGTACAATTTAAAATTTACAGTCTTTATCATCCAGGAAAACTGATCACAAATATACTTCATTGAGAGCTCTCTAAAACATTCCCTGAAAAATCTCCTCTAGCAATAGCAAAGTCCTGATTCATGACTGTGGTGTCAAATAAAATCTATAGAGCGTTGCAGTGATGACGTATTTTGTAGGCCAACCCATCAGTTAGCATCACCATGGTTCCCTTGACAAAAAGCCAATGGGGTTTTCCAATGGCTTTTGGATAATTGCAAAAAAAAAAAAAGCTCTGTGATGAACAAACGTTCATGATTCTTACACTTTCTTCATCATGATGTTCACAAATGAACTCAACTTGAAGCCTAAGTACAATTGCCAGAATTAAAAAGCTAAACATAGCTGTAAACAAACTAAACACGGCTGTAAACGAACTACACCATGGTCACATGACTTCAACGTCACCACCATTAGGTTTTCAACAGCTCTTTCAGTGTCTTTCATTTGTATCAAAACATTTTCTCTGAATAGCTTAGAATAATTCAGAATAGTTTGCATGAGTGTTATTAATACAAAGAGGCTGTCAAAGGGAGATGAGTTTACCTCTGTTCTCCCATTCAGCAACCACATTTTCCAAGACAAATAAAAGCTTTAATTTTTCCCCATACATTTATAAAAAAAAATAAAAAAAAACTTTGACTTCACGACAATGTAATCATTAGTGCTAAAATGCTAACTCGCAACCGGTACTAAAATATTAATATTTTAGCATACAATTGTAAGTCCCTCCTCAACTTCCTGTTTCAATATTTCAACAAAGTACAATTTTACAAATTTCTGGCAGAATAGTCTCAGTAGTGAAAATTACAAGCATTTTCCTTAAAAATAGCCAAATATACTGTATATTTCGCTGCTTTTTTTCTCCATAACTATGGTTTCAGCATTTGCTGTAAACCACGCCCACAAACTATGACAAACCTTCAAAATAAGACATTTGAGACAAAGAAAACCAATTTAAATAACTCAGCATTGTGAAGAAGGAATACTTGTGAATTCTTCCGTGTATTCCCGTGTGCATGTGTGTGGGACAGCAACACTGTTTGGTAACGCTTTAGATTACAACCCGCAAAGAACTATGTAACTATACGTGTACGTTTCTGTAATTATAGTGTACTTATAAAGATATTTTTTTCTAAAATAAATGTCACGGTCTGCAAATGGATTTAGAATTACATAAGGGTAATTAAATGATGACATGATTTACATTTTTTAGGTGAGTTATTATTTTAACAACAGTATATTGCCAACTTTAGCTAAATCAATAGGCCTGGTTTGACACCCTACTGACTTGGATGTTGTCGTTTATGTTGCCCTCAACAATTACTTTTTTTTTGCTTTTGACATATTTTCTGAAAAATAGGACCCACATCTACAGTAGGCTATATCATCTTTTTTCAGGAGACTGGTTATAAAAGAGTCTAGGCTTCAGGTTTTTCCCTAAGGTTCCTAAATCTCCGGCTTGTTTTGACAGAGGTGGACTCTCACAAAGGCCTTCACCGTCTGTTCTTCTGACCCCAGAGCCAAACGAGATGATTGCCTCATTATTCAAAGGGCATCTAAGGAAAATGCCTTCCATGGACAAACAGGAATCCTGAAGCGTTTCATGTATGTGCGGAACATGACTCACCTCCTCATTTACGTCTGTGAGAAAACAAGCCTGTTGCAATGTTTGTTTCTTCTGCAACAATTCACACAGAAGATCATGTGTTTTCTTGATTTGTGAAAAGACAGATTGATCATTCTTGCGCTCGTTTGCTCTTTGATGTCTTTTTGTATTTTCTTTTCCTGTGAAATTTTTTTGAAAGGCTGTTTTTCAGCATCAACTGTTTATGTTAGCGCAACACACAGTACCCTGATGGAGACGGATGATATAATCTGTTCACTGACTTCATGCACCATGAAACCCGACAATTGTCAGGCATGCTCGTTAACCCTGAGGAGTAATTACATCAAATGGCTTACATTTCAATGTCCTCACATCACATATGCAGGTTATAAAATGTAAGCAATCATACTTCACATGTGTTCATATTTTTGAAACCATCCATTATGGTATGAACAAAAATGATTGTCAAATACATTTTTTTTTTTTTTACAGCGCTTAAGATTAATGTTGATGTGTGTGTGTGTGTGTGTGTGTATATATATATATATTGTTTTTTTTTTTTTCAGTTAACCACAATAATCCTGATATATATATACATAATATATTAAACACTTTATTAAGCATAATACATTAAAGAAAGTATTGAACATAGTTAGTCAGTGATACCTGAAGCAGTAACCAATATTAATAAATGAAAGCTCAAAGTGTTACCGAAATCTTTGTGATTTAGTAATTCATGCATCAGAAGGCTAAAGAACAAAAATATGGAGCTTTGGTGCTGTTAATGTGCCATTAAAGAATGAAAGAGATCAGGAATATGTGACGTTAGAAAGTACGTCTGCTCAACCTCAGCATTCAGAAGGAATGTGAAGCTTTGATTTGTGTTTGTATCTGGAACATTTTTAAAATGGTTTCAAAAGATCAAAGTGACCTCGAATCGTAACACCCGTCCCAGACGATGCCTGATCATAATCACTTTATAAGCTTTTGCAATCTGCCCTGTTTGCGCATTAGCAGAATATTTTCCAGAGGAAATGTTAGGACGCAACCAAACGCATAGCCCAAGATCTTTGTCGTTCCAGTCCATAAAGCCATTTGGTGTTCCCTCAGTATTATATATGGGGACCGGGGGATCTATACACTACGCTGTGATGTTATAATGACTAAAGCATGTGTGTTGAGGTCTGGCAGTCTTTGTGTGCGTTTAACTTTCAGACGCAGACACGGATCTTCTTGCACACTTTTAATTTTATTAGCTTGAATAGATAACAAACCATGCTGGGTTCAATTATACAGGCTAGAGGTCAAGGGTAATTTTCGAAGCAGTTTCTCCTAGTGACCATTATGCATGTGGTAAAATATGTAATGTTCAAATAATCACGTGAGATACAGCATCACTCCACCAATGAGCTCCAGACTCTTTTATAAGAAAATGGACATATGTGAAATATATGTGAAAGTGCACATATCGACACCATAAATCATCTGACCATGTTTTGATGAATTATGCTGTCATGATCATAAGGAAAGCTACATTAAAAGCATTGCTTTTACACAATGTTAATAGCATCCAGTTCTGCGAATAAGGCCTAATTTACCTAGAAAAAAAATAAGCCAATTATCAGTCATATTTACACAGATGTGTGCTTGCTTCATTTAAATATTCAGAAAAGTTTATTTAGTGTTTTGTTAAACCGGACTGCAGAAGGTTGTGTGTGTGGTGTGTGCTATATATATATATATATATATATATATGCTCTGTTTGTTTGAGTGGTTGACGTGTCCACCAATGGCATGAGGTTTTGGCTGCTTGTCTAACCAATGGCAGTTGGTGGGCGGGGCTGTAGGAATAGAATCTCTTTCTCACTGAGCTTTTGAATTCCGTGCCTCCACAGTTTCTCACAGTATTTCTCAGAAGAACCATAGTTTGTATTTTTTGGTAACCACCTTCCTGGATGAATCAGAGTGTTTCCTCCCAGGAGACATTGGACAATTTCTCTTTCTCTGTGACTCCAACGTCCAAACTACATCTTCTCATGACCTTCAGTCCCATTTCTTACCTCACTTCACTCCATTGTCGCCACATGCAGCCAAATTCAGCCTGAAATGGCAAACTCAGCCGGAAGATTTCCAGTGAGGTGTAATCCTGTTCAGAACCCAAGTGTTCACATCAATGGCAAAAAAGAGAGAGAGAAAGATTAATATTTTCTGAAGAAAATGTGTGGTTTTTAACAGTGTTGCTATGCAGTTGCTGGGGTGTTCTGATTGGTTTTCAGCATATTGCTATGCAGTTGTTAGGGAGTTCTGGGTGGTTTATTGGCCGTTGCTATGCAACCTCTGCCTCTGATATTCTAGTCTTGGGTTTCTTTCATCCGCCAAGTGAAACGAATTAGCCTGTTCACTTAGAATGAGCAAAAGTAATCACGATGACTGACTGAGCAAACACCACTTATTACATTTTTGTGATAATGATTGATTGATTTGTTTAATTTGTTTAACATTCTTTATAACATCACATCAGTATTATTTTCTATTAGTGTTCATGCCACAATTTTTCATATTAATATCTTTAATTATCATAAAAACAATACGTAATCACAGGCTATTTGAAACATGGTTGCATATATGTTTTTCATTGCTATTAAATATAATTGCGGCACAGCACGAACACTATAATGGAAAGTACAACTATAGTCCTGTTCAGAAAGAAGCAATTGCGCAAATTTGCGTTGTGCTGACGTAGGTTCTTTATGATTTCAATCCCATCGGAATCTAAATCTTCTCTTTTTTTCTTGCACAACCTCTACAATAATTACAGAGCAAATTCCATACCGTTTTTCTTCTAATACAACCATCCTTTGAGAAATCTAGTCCCGGATATTGTATTTTCGCAACGCTTCTCCTCATTTATTATGACCTTTGTCAAATACCGTAACTAAAGGTAATTTTCACATTGCGTGTGAATCTTCTGACTGCCCAGTGAACCTTTTGGATTCTGCCAACTTTCCAAACTATGGATTCAGTCGAAGAAATGGTGATTTAAAATGTTGTTTAGGAAACTAATCCCGTCCGAATGGCGCTAAAGTCTTAAACTGTTTTTCTTGCACAATGAAATCTCTCTCTCGCTCCCGGAGAAATGTCACTGGATCAGCGAGAGTCAAATATACATACCTGACAAAGCGCTTACTCAAAGTCAAAATGAACCCAAAACCCGAATCCGCCCAGGACTTGATGAAAAATGAATGTCAGATATGCATAACCTTTTGAAAGTTCAAAAGTTGCCAAAGTCTGACCCAAGTATGAATGATTCAGCGTTATGAGGAAGGCACTTTTCCTGCCATTAATCAGTGGCGTTTTCTCCATCAGACTGGCTCTGCAGTTAGTCTCCAAAGTCAACAGAACTCCAGGGATCATTAATCTCTCCACGGGCCGCGTCACAACACTGAGCGCTGCTACTGATTTTGTAGACTTGAGGGCTTGATAACTGGCTGCCGTTCTTAGTCCACTGCTGTAAAGTACACTTAATTGCAGTTTGAGAGTTTTTTCACTCTTGAGCTCAACTGTGCTTGATTTATTACTAGCTGTTGAGAGAGACACCAAATCATATTTGGAAAATGGGTGGGTTGAGTTTAATCACATTAGCATCTCACATGCATCTTTGGTCTGGTGGTGTGAATCCAATTCCAATTGGTTTAATCAGCATTGGTTTTAGTGTAGGTGCTGGATGTAATAATAACACATTTTATGTTTAATAATGTTTTACATGTCTGTTTGGTTGCTTGCTTAGCAGCTTTTATTGAGCTGCCTTTTGAGAACCAGTTTCAGTAGCGTTACACCTTAAAAAATATCTTTCCATACGTAGTTTAGAATAAAAGTCCCCTGATATTTCTGATTCACTCTTTCAGCTAATTACTAGTCCACATACATCACGCATCTGGATGAGGCAAATGCCTATGTAATTGGGTGTTTCTTCAAATGTGGGCACTTGTATGTCCCAGAGGACTGTATTTATTAAATCTAACAGAGAAACTATTTTTCTTTTTAATCCATGATGGCCACATTACAACTGTCTCGGAAACCATGCCTTCATCATAATTTTTACTACATTGATTGTACCCTTGTACCAAACCCAGATTTTCAATCGTAAAGGGTTAGCTCATCCAAAAATGTCAATTTGCTGTTAATTTGATCACCCTCAAGCCATCCAAGATGTAGGTGACTTCTTTTCTTCTGTAAAACATTAAAGAAGATTTTTAGCTGAAACCGTGGTCCTGATGATTCATAACATGCAAGTCAATGGCTAGCATCATTTTGAGAGTCAGAAAAAGCATATCAGGCAACACAAAATGAAAACCTGTGGCTCCTGACGATATATATTGAGGTCTTATGAAGTGAAACGATTGCTCTGTGCAAGACACTGAACATTATTTACAACATTATCACCTGTAACCGAGAGCCTCAAGCAAACGGTCCGGAGTGATGTCTGGTTCATGTGCCAAGTGTCTGAATGTGATTCTTGTGTTGAAGTGTCTGCAACAGTTCTACAAGTTACGAAATGAAAGATTTTATGGTTTCTCTTTATTTATGTAAAAAGGTTAGCTGTTGAAGACTAGTTTATTCACTTTATATACTGTGTACTTTAGATCCATTACATCCATGTTTCACATCATTATTGGGTGCTGTAATAATATAATTGTGTTATTACATAAACAAACAAGTGAATTGAACCTGTTCATTAAAACAAACTGTCCTGAAGGACTAGTTCATGGAAAAGAATTAGATTTCCTTGTTTGCGTGATGCTATTCATCACAGATAATAATGTTGTAAATAATGTTGCACATACTGAACGTTTCACTTCATAAGTCCTCATATCATCAGGAGCCACTGGTATTAATTGTGTGTTTCTTGATATGCTTTTTTATTCTCAAAAATAGCCAGCTGCTGAATAACCAAGGACCACGGTTTCAGTTAAAAATCTGTAAGAATACTGTTCTACACAGAAAAAAGTCACTTATATCTTGGATGGTAAATTTACACCAAATTAAAATTTTTGGATGAGCCTTTAAAATAGCTGTTATTTGAATATGTTGAAAATGTCATTTATTCATGTGATCAAAGCTGAATTTTCAGCATCATTACTCCAGTCTTCAGTGTCACACGATCCTTCAGAAATCACTCTAATATACTCGGCTAAAGTTAAAAATCTGTAAGAATACTGTTCTACAGAGAAAAAAGTCACTTATATCTTGGATGGTAAATTTACACCAAATTAAAATTTTGGGATGAGCCTTTAAAATAGCTGTTATTTGAATATGTTGAAAATGTCATTTATTCATGTGATCAAAGCTGAATTTTCAGCATCATTACTCCAGTCTTCAGTGTCACACGATCCTTCAGAAATCACTCTA
>NW_015634565.1:492693-543238 GCF_001515625.1 Sinocyclocheilus rhinocerous
GGATGAGCCTTTAAAATAGCTGTTATTTGAATATGTTGAAAATGTCATTTATTCATGTGATCAAAGCTGAATTTTCAGCATCATTACTCCAGTCTTCAGTGTCACACGATCCTTCAGAAATCACTCTAATATACTCGGCTAAAGATTGCCCAAAGGTTGAAGAAACACCCAATTTCTCTTACTAGAGTAATTAAAGAACAAAGAAAATAAAGCATCATGGGGAAGAAAAGCTTTTTTCAGTGGTGAAACCTAAGAACAAAACACATCTAACTCATAAAGATTGTTTTATGATTGTCCTAAGAGAGACCCCTTCCCACAGTACACCTGCACGCAGCTGAGTCTGTGCATCAGGAAATCCAGCCGATTAAAGTCAAATGATGAACGTAAATGTTGGATAATGACACATCGGAGAGTCTTGTGCAACATGAATAATCGCTGTGGAATGGAGAGAGAATTACTCAGCATTCCCTGCAGCTCCAACGCTTGTTGGAATCGAATTTATCAACAATCACTAGTAAAAATCAAGCAGGTGTTTTGGTGGGCACATGCACATGTGTCTAATTACAGCCGAGTGAAATCATCCCTGTGACCCCACTTATTTCTGACAGATGGCCGCGTTCATGCCAAACGCAGAATAATTCTTTGGGGACGATCATGGAAAGTCTCTTATAGCGTAGATCACTTGTTAAATGCTGTTTGAGTTGGCCAGGATGACAGCGCTCAGATCTACGTGATTCTGATGGGCAAACACTCAATGCCTCACGTCACTTTAAAGAGCTGTAGTTGAAAAAGACTGTAATTGAGAAAAGTGAGTCAATTAAAGGAATAGTTCACCCAAAAATGAACATTTGCTGAAAGTGTACTCACCCTCAGGCCATCCAAGATGTAAATGAGTTGGAGAAATGAAGCATTATTTCACTTGCTCACCAATGGATCCTCTGCAGTCAGGGCCATCCTTAGCTGACGCGGGGCCCGGTGTGAGGTAGGGAGCGGGGTCCCCCTCGGTCCGTTCGCCGCGGGGCCCCCTCAAGCGCGGGGCCCGGTGCGACCGCACCAGTTGCACCCCCCTAAGGACGGCCGTGTCTGCAGTGAATGGGTGCCATCAGAATGAGAGTCCAAACAGCTGATTAAAAACACCACAATGATCCACACCACTCCAGTCCATCAAATTAACGTCTTGTGAAGTGAAAAGCTGCTTGTATGTGATAAACAAATGCATCAAGACATTTTTAACATTGCTTCTGGCTAAAATACAACTCCATAATCCATAATATTGCTTTCTCCAGTGAAAAAGTCGTCTGGTCTGAATCAGGATAGCACCGTTTACAAGTAAAAACAGTTCTAAACAAATTTGTAGGTGGATTTTGATGTGAGAGACAACAGGAGATTTGGAGATGTGTTTTTCAATGGAGGAAGCGTCATAATGGATTATGGACTTGCGTTTTGGCCAGAAACGACGGTTTAAAGTTAAAACGCCTCAGCGATGGATTTCTTACAAGCTTTTCACTTCACTAGGTGTTAATTGTTGGACTGGAGTGGTGTGGATTACTTGTGGATTATTGTGATGTTTTTATCAGCTGTTTGGATTCTGACGGCACCCATTCACTGCAGAGGATCCACTGCTGAGCAAGTGATATAATGCTAAATTTCTCCAAATCAGTTCCAATGAAGCAACAAACACACAAAACATTCCTATAAAGGACTACATTTTTAGAAGAACATGAAAGTCATGTTTGCCCATGCAAAATTCATTATTGCTGTGATATTCAGGGTCTTGCTAGAACGTTGCTCTGTGGTTGATGAAAAAATCATGAGTCTAAGTGCTTAAAAAAAGCACAATTTGAGCAATCAATCAATCTGTAGCACAGACGTGCATTGCCAAAGTTTAATTAAACCCTAAGTATGAGTAATAGTAATAGCGATACTTGCCTTAATGTGCACCACTTGCAGAATGCAGCAGACTCTAAGAAGTTTCAGAGATGTTCCGGTTCTTTCACAGCTGGAATCGTCCAGAACGAAGAATCAGTCAAACTGCAAGACGTCAAGCATATATCTCCTCATAACGAGAGTAAACAAATGCATAAAAACATTACGCCGTGACATTTAGGGAAAGTGACATGCAATTGAAAACATTTGGCTCAATCATGCGTCTTTTTATTTTCAATACATTGTTTGCCAGTGTCGTATCAAATCAGACAGACACATGGGCTTTATTATGAGTCACTTGATTCAGTCAGAGCGGGCCAGTTGTTTATTCGCATATGGGAGTTGACATCTCATCCCAATCGTATTTCACAGTAAATGGACAGATACACTGTCCAAGATCAGTGCAAAGGGCTCTTGAAGAATGATTAGGGGGTTTTAAAAATCATTGGTTGTGATTCGTTTATGGGCCCTAATAGGTTAAACCTATTTAATAGGCTAAAGAGATGCATTTCAGGCAGATCTTAATGGCTCAAGTGGAGTTCAGACCATTATTAGCACATTAAGGAAAAGCTTCAGGCTTGGTCTAAATGAAACCCTAGCTATTAGAATATATTACAGCTAAACTCATAATGTCTGCTAATTCAATAAACACCTCCGCAAATTAAGCCTGAATAACTAATGTGTTTGCCCATGCAAAAATGAGTTGGCCTGATAACTTTCCCAGCATTTGGTACACTGAAAAATAAAATGTGCAAAAACAATTTTCATTCAGAAATTGCTAGTATAATTAATTACGACATTGAATTAAATGTGAAATTAGACAGACTGAAATAGTATTTTCTTGTAAAACGCTTCAACGTAAAATCATTGTGCATGTGCGTGTTTGTCGTCTGAGGTCAGACGACAACAAAAATCATTTAATTGAAGTCAATTTATCATCTTCCATATGCTTGCGTTTTTAGTAAATGGCTCTGACACGTCCCAGATGTTCTGACACACAGCAGAGAGGGTCTCCGGCAGGTCTACTAAATGAAGAGCCCATAACAGGATAGAGAGGAAATGAGCCTCGAGTGATTTCACTTGGACTGGAGGACACAGACCACCCTGATCCGCCTTCAGCTGCTCCAGTGTTTGTTCTTACTGCGCAATTAACTCCCATCAAACCGCCATCAGGCCGCCTTCAGACTGTGTGTTATGTCACAGAGCGCTTTACAGGATTTGAAATGTTAAAACACGAACACATCCTTCTAAATACTAAAATCGTCTTCTTTTAAAGACTTTTAAAGCCAGATTCAACACAAGTCACAGTCAGTGAACAGCACTGCAACAGCCACAAATGTTAACACACTGTTACCAAAGGCAGTTTTACTCAACAAGAACATTAAATTGATCAGAAGTGATATTTAAAATGTTACAAAAGATTTCTATCTTAAGTAATGTGGCTCATTTCAAATGTCTATTTATCAAAGAATCCTGAAAATAAAAAAGTATCATGGTTTCCTCAAAAATACGAAGCAGCACAGTTGTTTTCAACCCTGATAATAAGAAATGTTTCATATTAGAATGATTTCTGAAGGATCATGTGACACTAAAAACTGGCGTAATGATGCTGAAAATTCAGCTTTGCATTACAGGAATAAATTATATTTTACAATATATGCAAATGGAAAATAGTTATTTTAAACAGCGATACAATATTACTAATTTTACTCTATTTTTGATCAAATAAATGCAGCCTTGGTGAGCATAGGAGACTTTCAAAAACATTTTTAAAAAATTACTATTGGTAAGCGATGACGCAAGCTATCAAATATTGCCCGAAAAGTTATTACGTTCTTGAAAAATGAGGAAGACAAACATTTTTATTCTTTACAATAACACGCACTGATGAATCGCCCACAATGTAAAGCATAAATAAGGTCGGTTTTGATTTTAAACTTGACTTTAAATGTGTTTCATGATTCATCTAAAACTAAATGATGAAAATTATGAAACGCACTCCATCTGCAGTAATTCATGACCGTATAGTTCCTCCAGTGTTTCTCATACGTATGTGTTTATTTTGGTTTAACAGTATGTTAATTATGAGCTAACCCTTCTGCTACTGAAGTCAAGATTTACATTTTTTCCGCAATACGTTTCAAAGGACATTTTTTGTCAATTTCATAACGTCTACGCAATATTTTGATTACTATGCCATGGTGAACACACTGTAAACACAATTGAACAAAGTCTGTATAAACAATGTTGGACACATTTGATGAGATCAGCGTTTGTTTTACATTACAGTGCTATTTTAATGCAGATGTGGTTTTTGTAATGTTATAATTACAACATATTATATAATTATAGCTGTTATTACCTCCAGCCCATTTCAATAACAAAGGGAAGTAACCTCGGAAATAAACTGTTGCATCTACTCAAGAAAATCCTTATACAATGTCAACATCACAATGTCACAGCATGGTAACAGAGTCTCTATTGAACTATTAAAAGAGAAATGCTACCTAAAAGGGTTTATTAGTACTAACAAATATGTTTTTGTTATGGACAAAATGTGAAAAACAGTAGACAAAATGTATGCAAGTTCAACAAGTCTCTTATTCTCTGGTTTCATGGTGCTTTGAGAACAGCAGAGCCAGAAAATTATCAACTTCCAATCAACAAAGTCACTGCTTGAATTGACAGTGCAAGACAACATTTTCATAGATGAGTCCACAATTTTCTACAGAACAGACCTAATATTTAAGAATGCTGCATAAATGCTTTTATATGGTTAAAGGGGTCATATGATGCGATTTAAATTTTTCCTTTCTCTTTGGAGTGTTACAAGCTCTTGGTGCATAAAGAAGATCTGTAAAGTTGCAAAGACTAAAGTCTCAAATCCAAAGAGATATTCTTTATAAAAGTTATAAAAGATACCTAAAACGCCTCGTTCTAACACGCCCCCACATATCAATGTACAGTATGTGGAAAATAATGTGTTTTTTTAACCTTAAACCACATAAACACATTTCATTACACCAAATACACAAAATAATGTTCTTTTTAGCAACATCATATGACCCCTTTAATGTAAGTGCAAGAGCTGAAATTCACATCACAACTGATCAACTAAAGGAATAAAATCACATAAAATAGTGAAAAAGGATCTTATCATTGCATTTGCAATGGAAAGTGGACTAACATCCAAGCTGAAAGTGATTTTTTTTTAAAAATAAGTCTCTTCTGCTCATCAAAGCTGCATTTATTTGATCAAAAAAATAATAATACAGTAAATACAGTAATGTTGTTTTCTATTTGAATATATTTTATAGGGTATATTATTACTGTGATACAAAGCTCTATTTTTTGATTATTATCAATTGTGCTTATATAGACATTTCTCATTATTATTAATGTTGAAAACAGTTGTGCTGCTTTATATTAATGTGGAAACTGTGATGCATTTTTTCAGGATTCTTTGATAATTAGAATTGAATTTGAAATCAAAACATTTTGTAACATGTATTTACTGTCACTTTTGATCAATTTAATGCATCCTAGCTGAATAAAAGTATTATAAAAAATAAAAAAAATCTTACTGACTTGCTGACTCTTTCGAAATTGTTCAAATGTTACGGTTTCCATCATAAACTAACTTAAATCCAACCAAAATTAGACTATTCCCAGACACAGAGTTCATGCGGAGCATTCACTCACTGAGAACATTGAAATCTATAAAGGACAACATTGCAACCCTTTCATTTCAAAGCCTATTCATTTATATAAATCATAGGGTTTTGTGGTTAAATAATCACATTTGGTCAGCTAGATATATTTAAAATAGCCGCAAAAGATACTTTAACCTTTTCCATTTGACCTGATAATGTCAACAACCTTCCAAAGCAGCTCTAGAATAGATTTCAACAATTGAATTACTCCAAAAAGCCTTTCGTGTTTAACTGCTTTTTCCCACCGCTTGCACCGTGTAACCATTGGCTCTGAGAATGATCTCAGATGATGTCATGCTTGAGCTATAGAACCGAGAGGAAAGTCTCTATGACTGAATTAAAAATACCGTCCACCTCCAATCAGCTCTCATTGAGGTCTGAGTCCAAGCATTTCATTCATCTTTGCTCTTGTTCTCGTATGTCGGTAAGGATATCAGGATATTCATTTCTGCAGACAAGCACGCACTGAAACTAATTTGGAGCGCTTGGACCCCTTTCTGCTGCGCGAGCGGCCAGAGCTGCCAGATTCCTCCTGCTTTCTTTCCATGAAGTCATGTTTGGCCGTCGCATCAATATGAGTTGGAGCTCAGCGATGAAGAAGAAGCTGAAAAGAATAGTGTTGGGTTTTTTCTCATCCGTACCCCTCTGGGTTTTGGAAGCGGCCATCAGCGAGTGTTGAAAGCGCCCTGCAGGAGACTTGAGCTCTTTCTTCAGTTCTGTGATGTTCCAGGGTGTAAGTGAACAATGTGCTCACATTAAACCCTCAAATGAGTCGTAAGTCTGCAGGCCGTGTTGGGCGAGGTTTTCCCAGAGGGAAGCTTTTATAATCGAATCGTACCACTGGAGGTTTGTTCACTGATGATTGCCACTGTGTTTAAACAATGGTTCAGCCAAAAACTTTCTGAACCCACACTGTAAAAAAAATGTACGGTAAAAAACCGGCAGCTGTGGTTGCCGGAATTTTACCGTAAAAAATACGGTAGCAACTTACATTTACAGTTAAATACCGTAATTTCATTAACTGATATAATGTTAATATACCAACCTATTGAAGTACTGAAATCTGTTTTGTACCTTTGTAATACACTGATAACCACCAAATGCAGGTGGTGATGAGAAAGTCACATGATGAACCAAAGCCCATCACAAGCAGCTTTTAAATAATAACATATATAGAAGGTGCACAGTGTCATTCACACAAACACCAAACACCATCATGGTAACACACATGAAAATGAAATAATGCAATAAACATTCATTTAACAACATTAATGTGTAACACACAACCCTAATATACAAAACTGATAAGAAAAAACTAAGAAGAAACATAGTTATTTCAACAAAAAAACATCAAATTTGAAATATAACGCAGGGAATTCTGGGAATGTCAATTTACGGTTATTCACTGTAAATTATACAGTCTTTTTCACTTCCAAAAACGGTATACTACCGTAAAATTAATGTCCAATACATGTAATGTCCAATACAGTTGTATACTACCGTAAAATTTATGTCCAATACATGTAAATGTCCAATACAGTTTTTCACCGTATATAGAAGGGGAATTTACCGTTAACCATTTAACAGGTTTTTACTGTAGCATTTTTACAGTCTTTTACCGTTAAATTCACGGTCATTTTTTACAGTGTGACCAGTCAAGCTAAAGCCTCCAAATCCTCAACATAACTTTTATATTTCAAGATGACCACCTTCTGGACTGAAGCAACTTATATTTACTTAATTATCCATTCATTATTTTTATTTTTTTTTTTATTTTTTTAGAAACATCATGTTAAAATATGAGTATTAAGTATGATCATCAGGCTTTTGAAGAACATTTGTTTCCAGAACCTTTACATTTGCTGCTCCTCAGTGGAGGACGAATCTTTCCAAGCATTGAAAACATCTCAAATCTCATCTTTTGAGGAACAACTCTCACTCGTCATTGTATTGCATTGCATTATATTGTTTGAAACTACAGAGCTTTGATCATAAAATCAAGCATCTTACTTCTACATCTCATCTTACTAAGATATATTATTTGGAGATACGGTGTGAAAACTGATATTTATATGCATTTTATTTATACTAGTCTGCTATACTGTTATAAAAAACATTGATTTCCTTTACAAACTATCAAAATTTCATCTTACAGCAACTGCACAAAATTGCATAATTTCACTCAGTTTGGGCCTCTGAATAAAACTAGCACTTTTTTATTGAATTTGCTCATTACAATACTTTATGACTTCAATATTTGATGCTGACATTGAATGTTTGATCTTCAAAGATGCTTCATTATTTATAATAAATAATGTGTGGAACATCTCTTTGTTAGACTTATTAGACAAGTCAAATTTCTTTCTACAGTATTTAATGCGCTGTTTTTCTTCTCACATCTGTGTACCGCATTTTGAAACCTATTTAAAGGAACTGTTCTCCCAAATGTTAAAAGTCTGTCATCATTTACTTACCCACATGTCGTTCCAAACCTGTACTGTATGACTTTCATTCTGTGGGACACAAAGGGAGATGTTGAGCTGAATGTTCATGCTGCTCTTCTCCATATTATGAATGCATACATAATAGGACTGTAAAGCTACAAAAATGACCAAATGCACCATAAAAGTAACACTTACTGATTTTTTCTTTCTCGTTATGTGTGGTTTAAGTACAGTTCTAAATCGTACCGGATTGTACAACAGATCTAAATCGTCCCATTCTAAAATGTCGGGGTTTTTGCTTTGTTTTGACATGTCCTCATATAGACTTATTTGTTTTGCGTCGACCGTTCTCTGTAGATCCCGCCTTCTCGCACGCCATGATTGGTCGATTATTTACAATGCCTGCACACTATTGGCTGAACTACCTTTCAATCATTACCTTTAGCAAGTATGAAAACAGTGTCAACAACCTGGGGCCTGTTCCTTTAAACAAGTTTACAAAAAAAGCCAGGTTTATTTCAGTTAGTCTGACTTATTGTCATTTGATTTGGTTCAAAATAAGTCAGAATAACTGAAATACGTCTGGCTTGTTTGGTAAACTTGTTTTATGAAACAACCCCCCCGGACAGTTTTGTCAATGTCGAGAAGAGCACGTATGACGACTGTTTGTTTAAGCATCTAAATACCTTTCAGATCCTCTGAGCATCATAATGTGTGTCGGAAGGATGGAGTCACGTCATCGTTCTCGTGTTTGAGGTCATTTTAAGCCGCAAATCTTCACCAACCCTTGACTCTTACTGATAATGTGTTTTATATTTTGACACCATCAGAGGTCATGATGCATTCCTCTCGATGGCATGTCTAGACGGACTTCAAACGTGTCCGTTACCGAACACTGTACTGTAGTACCGCCGTCAGATCCACCATACCTTTCAAATTAAATTCCAGACCGGCGCTGCTGGAAGCTGCTCACAGTTATGAGACGCTTCTCTAAATCAGTGAAGTTATCTGGACCGTGGACACATTCATGTGTCTGAACAACATTAAATGTGGGCTATTATGCAACAATTTAACAATTTTGGCCATAAATCAATGAAGCCCCTAATAGAAGCTTCCAGTCCATTTTGAAGTGGTTCCTTATGGGAGAAAGAGACTTTGTACACATGCGTTTAATATTTGTCATGTGAAATTTAGTTCCCGGATTACAATGGCTGCAAAGATCAAATCTGCTCCCTACAATATGAAGCAGATGAATTTGTGCTTAATTTGATCAAAATACTTGAATGCAAAAAGACGAATCAATGCACTTTATGGCCCGAGAGGAAAACAAGCTGTATTGGTCACAAGAAATGAATGCAATAATTATTACAATACTTGCATAGCAAGGCGGCCACTGTGCTGATATTTATTTTTTTCTCCATACATTTTTGCAATTAATTCAATGCAACGATTCAGCTGATTCAAATGCCCAATGTCAGATGGAGGGTGTTTGAAAACCATTAAATAAATAATTATTTTATTTTATTTTTTTAATTCTGGTTGGTCTCAGTTGCAACAACCACAGGGATGTATTTACAAGCTTGATGAATCAACGATCAAACACAGCAGCTTCAGAATTCATGTTTGAGACGTAACTGGTCATCTAATTTATGTTGTAGAACAAAATGTGAAAGTCTCAAGTTAACCACAGTACTTATAAATCAAAAACCACTAGTCTAATTTTTAGGAAAATTAGCCCTTCTGATTGGCCTACAAATTGACGTCATGAGTAATTATCTCGATTGGGCTAAAATAGCAAAATCAGACAATTAGGTGAAATGTGTAACTATCAACACAATTCTTTTGCTGCCTTGCAAGCACTTATATTTACTTTGACAAACACAGATTTCATTGATGTTTTGAAGCATTTCCTTTTGGAACCAGAAGGTTGGGGTGAGACAAATCAAAGCCGATAACCTTTAATTTAGGTTTGAAAGCAATGAAGTTACTTTCAATTCTTTCAACTTTTAGAAGCATACAAGAATTTAGATCTCATGCATGGGCTAAAAGCCAGCATTTTGATTTCATAAGCCCTTTATCTAATGACACCAGCAATGAAATATGAATCTTGTGCAAGAAAAAAAAAAATGGCACATTTAATATTTTCAGTAGTTTTATTGAAAAATGCCTCCTCTGTTTCAGAAATAAATAAGAAAATAAGGCCGTGGAATTCACAATGTGCAGTTACAAACATGAAGCAGCAATACTATATATATAGTCTTGCACGCAAATGCCAAAACTGCATTTGATACCGATAAAACAACAATTACAACAACTATATTCTGGATTAAAAAAAGGAAAACAAACAACTACAAATGAAAATGAAAAACAAAAAACATACTAAATATACACCACAGACATGCAATTCCACCTTTGGTAAAAATCAGCTGTGAGGTTAAATCAAACATTCATCCAATATGATCAATATCTGATTTATAATATCGTGATGGAGGGCATGTTTTACTGCAGATGTAAACAAAAACAAAAAAAAACAAAGACAATCTCTCAGGTGAATGAAGACAGAAATGGATAATAATGTGTATTCGTACATAAATGATGATTGGTGAATATGCAGATGGCTGGAAGAGGTGATGATCTTTGGAAACCCTTCAAAGTTAATAAATTATCAAACACCTTTCACCTGCACGCTGCGATGTGTGACACGTCAATGATTCCAATCGGACACATATTCAATGCGATTTTACAAGCGATGGAGTACAGAAAGAAGCTTTGAGGTTATATTAGGAGATTCATGCGTCTGATCTGCTGAATTCACACAGGGTTTGAAGGGTTAAATTATCTGTACAAGCCGTCAAAATGTCAACAAACAAATAACATGAGCCAATTTTTTTTACCAAGCTTTCCTTTCAGATCCCGCCTCTGGCAGTGACCTCTTGCGCCGTTGGTTTGGTGAGATCTCAAAGTCTTCTTCTGGGATTGGGACTATTTGCTCGGCATCAGGTGGAAACTGTTCTGCTTGGAGATACGGCAGTGGCCAGTTGAGTCACTCAACAAGCAAAAATACCATTATTACCTTTCTCAATCTGGCTACGGTAAGTGCAAGGGGTTAGAAACTGCTTGTCGATGAGTTGTAAATGGATCAGTGCTTTATGTATGTACTTTACACACAGCAGGGTCTAAAAGCCTGAAACCTCAAGTGAAAACCCTTCCAAATTACATCGGCAAAACAATCCGATTTACAAGGTTTGATCTTACTAATTAGATGAAAGATCTTCAACTTTTCTTTTTCCTACAACTCACACAAGGTCATGGGTTCAATTCCCAGCCAGTGCACATGCTGACAACATAAATAATTTGAATATAATTTGAATCTAACCAGCTTTGGATAAAAGTGTCTGCCAAATACATAAGATTCAAATGAAACCACAAGCTTCAAAATCTCAAAACACTGTTTTCCAGATTTAAATAAAAACAACAACAACAATTTTCAATGAGGTTGCAGACTTTGGGACCCCAATGTTTGTATGTAGGGTTAATTAATTCAGGATAATTGGACCAATTTTTCCAGTCATCTCAATGGCAAAAAGTTGCCCGATACCTGAATTCATCCTTTATTTATAGACATAGTAAAATTACTATCAAAACTAATGTCTGCTGATATGGGCAAGTTTGCCATTGAGCACACCTATAATCTTCTAAACCCTTACTCCCAGCCAAATGAAAGAGAAATGATCTCACTGATACAGAAATGAACCTTTAGAAAATTAAACTGGCAAGATGAGTGCATACATACTGATAAAAGTGTCTGCCAAATACATAAGATTCAAATGAAACCACAAGCTTCAAAATCTCAAAACACTGTTTTCCAGATTTAAATAAAAACAACAACAACAATTTTCAATGAGGTTGCAGACTTTGGGACCCCAATGTTTGTATGTAGGGTTAATTAATTCAGGATAATTGGACCAATTTTTCCAGTCATCTCAATGGCAAAAAGTTGCCCGATACCTGCATTCATCCTTTATTTATAGACATAGTAAAATTACTATCAAAACTAATGTCTGCTGATATGGGCAAGTTTGCCATTGAGCACACCTATAATCTTCTAAACCCTTACTCCCAGCCAAATGAAAGAGAAATGATCTCACTGATACAGAAATGAACCTTTAGAAAATTAAACTGGCAAGATGAGTGCATACATACTAAAGTAGAAAAGAAAAGAAACCTCCAGGGTCCGATGAACAAAAAGAAACTGGCCCTGAGCAAACGTCTGTGAGATCACTTAAGGCACGCAGTAAAATAAGAGGCACTAGTGTCAGCATTATGCAAGCAGTTGAATTCAAGCTCACTACGAGGGTTAAAACTATTGTTTTTTTAGTGGACTGGGCTTCCCCTACTAGGCATGATTAGTTTATGTCCAGATAAACAAAAACTCTTGGAGTTAACATGCTAAATGACAGTTGTTTTGGCTACAGATCCACCTGGTTAGTATTTGTTGTGTTTTTGCGTGTTTTGGTCATGCGTCTCCAGCCGACTGCAGCTTGTTTTCGGTTGCCGTCACTGATGCCCGTGGCTGTGAGTTGTGGTTAGTACCCATCCGCAGATCGTAATCTCTGTTTGTTGCTTTTATCTGTTTGTTTGTTTGCTTTTGTTCAATAGTGTTCACTTAATCATCTCCGTGGTTGGTTATCCGCACAGAGCCCAATAACATGTGATTTTCTCAGGATTTCAAAGTGTAAGCAGCACAGGTGGTTTAGAAAGTTTATGAACCTGGAACAGGTCAAAGAGGGGATTAGAATTCTTTGCCAGACAAATCACAAACTGAAAATTAGCTTCTGATACTTTGATACTAGAGAGGGTGAAAATCTGGAGCATATTTCCTTCCAAAATCAAAAGAAAAGACTTAATGGCTTTGTAACAACTGACTTATTGAATAACAATTTTGGCCTCAAAGTTAGCATATGGCTTTTACAGACAATTCTTAATATTCCGTGCACTACAGAAATATGAATGAATTTTTTGTATTGCTGCTGTACAGTTCAAAAGTTTGGGGTCAGTGAAATAATTTCATTGAGAATGGATGCATTAAAATGCATCAGAAGTGACAATGAAGACTGGAGTAATGGCTGCTAGAAATTCAGCTTTGCCTCACAGGAATAAATTACATTTAAAAACATATTACAATAGAGAACAGTTATTTTAAATTGCAAAAATATTTCAAAATATGACACAATATTTTAGTCAAACAAAAGCAGCCTTGGTGAGCAAAAAAGACTTTCAAAAACATTTAAAAAATCTATGTTTATGTCGAAATAATGCCATCATAAAAATGGCTGCATTTTATTTATTTTGATATTTTTGATTTTGGAGTGAAAATGACTCGTGCATGTTCTTGAAAAGTTTGGTAAGATTCACCCATGATAATCTGCATTATTCAGCTGTAACTAGCTACATCATCTTCTGCTCAGTTCATGCACTGTGTTACACTACACATGCTATTAATGTTATTTCTACTGTCATGCACCGGGCACAGCTAGAACATGAGGGACGTACCTCTGTAACCCTGTCCGTTATATGGGATACCGACACACTGAGAGGAGTCACAGTAGCCAGGGGGGCCGGGTGGACCACGTACACCGCTGACACCGTTGCGACCAGACTGACCGCGGTTGCCCGGAGGGCCGGTTGAACCAGGAGGGCCGATTCTGGACTCACCAGGTGGGCCTACAGAAATCAGGAAAAATATTGCCTCAGAAATTACCTTTAAATGTGACATAAATGGGGGCTTATAAGATAATTAGCTTTCAGAAATGCTATCAAAAATAATTTTACACTTGTGCCACATTGGCATTCTTTTATTTAATAATTTTTGGTGCACAATTTTTATATTAATTGTAGCATGAAATCATACATATATTTTAGTTTTTATCTGCAGTGTAAATGTTCAGTGTAAATAAATCTCTGTACCATTAGCATCACCAAACAGAACTGCATAAGCAATGACTGTTTCCAAACAGGTTGCTGTTTATGAAAAGGGGCTTAAAAGGGAATTAACTTCCAGAAATATTTTCAATTTGACTGCACTGATAATGCTGGATGAGAACTGAACTGAACTGGATAATGACACTATCTTCTTCAGCAGAGCTTTCTTTCATTCCTCAATAAAGTTTATCATTATAGAGGAACTTTTGCAACATTGACACAGTTACTGGAAAAAAAGTTGAATCAACACTGAACTTATCTAATCTGAATAATGGCACTATTGTCTTCTTTAGAGCTGCTTTATAGCTGGATTCAATTTGTTTCATAACTGATGAACTTTTTAACATCGACATGAATAATGGCATTATTATCTTATGTAGAGCTGAAACTGACATCATTTTATAAGTGTTGAAATTTTACAACACTGCTTTTTTATTTCTGTGAAGCTGCTTTGAAAAAGTCTGTATTGTATAAAGCACAATATAAATAAATGTGATTTAACTTGACTTGACATAGTTTCTTTGAGGGAAAAGTCTGGAAGAGTTATGTCCGTTAATTTTTTTTAAGTGTTACGTAACTTAAAACGCGACACATCCAACAGCTCTGTCTAAAAATGAAAGTGGCGGATGTGAGTTCAAATATAGCATAAGGAAAAAAACGGCCCAGTAAATCACAATTTTCCCTGATATTTCCAGTTTTTTTCAGAACTGTATTCCTCATCTAGATGAGCTCCAGTAAGCTAGGTTTCAGCACATGAAACATACCAGGTGGTCCAGTGGATCCTCTCTGTCCTTTCTCTCCGATGCCTGGACTTCCTCTATCTCCCTTTTCTCCAGCTGGTCCTAATGAAAACACACACAAACACAGATATATAAATCCACACACACATAGCTGCATATATGCATCTGCAACACACTGCTAAATGTGCCATAGCCGAACGTCTTACTTAAACTCTTGCAGCAAGATTCCTTAAAGGGTTCCATAAAGAGCAATTCATAAAAGAACCAGTTTTTTTTAGAGTGAAGAACATTTTAAAAATCTAAAGAACTTTTTTTCCACAATTAAGAACCTTTTGTGGAATGGAAAGATTCTATGAATGTTAAAGGTTCTTCATGGAACCATCAATGCCAATAAAGAACCTTTAATTTTAAGTGTATGAGAGAGTGTTTCCTATTAATTTAGACAGCAAACCGCACGGCAGCTCAATTATTTGTCTTAGCATTTCTACATATACTGTACAGCGAGGGCAGTAGTCCAAACTAACCACAGTTCTTGAGGCTGATTAAAATCACATGGTTGTATTTGGCACGGTTTTCTGTTTATGTTTTGGGTTTGCTGTTGTTTCAGGTACCTTGATCTCCCTGGCGTCCAGGCAACCCTGGACTTCCGGGAAGGCCATTTCTGCCTATCCGACCGGGCTCTCCGCGTGGTCCCATGGATCCGGAAGGTCCAGGGGGACCAGCGGGCCCTGGGCTGTTGCTGTGATAGTTGCTGGGGATCTGGTTCAGCACTTCGTTGAATCGACCCATTTGTCCTGTATAATGTAAACCATGAAACAGCAGATTTGAATGAAATGTAACCCTTGGGATCATCTGAACATCATGTCTCATAACATCTTTTAGTCATGAGTACACTACTGTTTAAAAGTTTGGGGTTAGAAAGAATTCAATATTTTTATTGAGCAAGGGCATGGTAAACTGATCAAAAGTGACAGTAAAGTCATTTATAATGTTACAAAAGATTCTATTTCAAATAAATACTGTTCCTTTGAACTTTCTAATGATCAAAGAATTAAGAAAAAAAAAAAAGATCACTGTTTCCACAAAAGTATGAAGCTGCACAACTGTTTTCAACATTGATAATAATCAGAAATGTTTCTTGAGCAGCAAATCAGTATATTAGAATGATTTCTGATGTATCGTGACACTGAAGACTGGAGTAATGATGCTGAAAATTCAGCTTTGATCACAGGAGTAAATGACATTTTACAATATATTCACACAGAAAACAGTTATATTAAATTGTAATAATATTTCACTATATTACACTGTTTTCACTATTTTTTATTGAATAGTGTATATTCACAGTATACTTTATTGCTTAAATTGCAAAAAATTGCATGTACTTTTCTCGATTTGAATCGTATACAGCAAGTAATTTTTTGCATCAGAACAGTCTACTGGATGAAATGCATTACCGTTCACGAGCTGTTCGCACACTTGTCTGGCAATAGAGCGCATCATGCTCTGGGATGCGATGTCTCCCTAGGAGGATGAATACGAGATGTTAACGTCTCCTCCACTCAAACTCTTGTGAAATGATGAAAGCAGATATTAAAATCATCACTCACTCTGTCTCCTTTGTCTCCTTTAACCCCAGTCGGTCCCTGTATGAATGAAATCATATTTCTCTTTAAATAGACTGTGACGCTTCCAAACATAAACTAAAATCACTTGCTTGCTCCTGACTTATGCCCAAAACCACACTGTGCATTTCAGTGAGTAAATATTTATTGAACTGAATTGCAAACAACGTGGATCGCACTTCCTTTCTTAACTTTTTGGATAAAAAAAGGTCAAAAACAGTCTTAATATGTTTAGTAAAACTCATAGAAAGGTGCCACTCGTGTTTTGTAAAACTAAACAATTAACTATTAAAAGAAACTTTGAATCAGATGTTTCTTCTAAAAGATACTTTTTCTTCTAAAAAGTAAAAATAGACTAAAAACATTTAAATAAGTCGCTAGTTGTTATACAGTGAGTATTCATCTGTAAAATGAATATAAACAGCAGATCAGATCATTTGCTCTTGGAAGAATTTGATGAGAAATGCTTAAGTTCATACTGAAATTTCAGATTTTACTAAATCTTGGCAAATCTGTGCACAGTTTCAGAGATCTAGAAGAACCACAGATGAGATTACTGGGGTCTTTTTCTCAGAAGGAATATCAAAGAGATGTTGTTTTCTCTCTTTTTTTTTCCAATTTAGCGAATTAGTGTCAGTATTGTGCTGTTATATGTCTATGAAAACCAAAAGGTTTCATACCGGAACACCTGTATCTCCATTCTTTCCAGGCTTTCCAGTAGGTCCCGGCATTCCAGGGGCTCCTGGGGGTCCCTGAACAAAAGAATAACAGCTCTGGTCTTCAGCAAAACAGATGTCTGCAATACAGTCTCACATCTGAGTAAAAGAAAACAAATTTAACAACACCCCCCCCCCAAAAAAAACATACCATTGGTCCTTGTGGGCCCATGGGTCCTGGGGGTCCCTCCTTCCCTGGGGGTCCCTGTGTCGATAACATACATGCATAGATCCACATAAGTCTGATAACACACATGTTTGTTCAGATGAATCGCATCTTAATGAGTATCTCAAAGAAACATCTGTGTTGTATTTGAGCCCCAAATAAAAATGAAGAACATGAAGCCTATTTTAAGGACTACTGAGATGTTTTGCGTTTACTGTATTACATGCATTTTTTTATTACTGTATTACAGTAATGAGAGCATGTGAGGAAAATGTGCTTAATTGTTATGAAAATTCTTAAATTTAATTATTTACAAAATCATTTTATCAGTTAAAAATATAAATAATAAGAATTCTTAACTCTACTGTACATTACTTATATATGTACAGTATGTAAAAAGCAATTTTAAAACAACAAAGTTCAAGTGCTTTACAGTATAATAATAATAATAATAATAATGTTTTAGTATTATTAGTATTATTTTCATTATTATTATTATCATTATTGTTAATATATATTTTATTCAAAAACAATAATGAAATAATACATATTTTATTAAAAAATATATAATGATAAATAATAATAAACTTATAATTATTAAAAAAAATAAAAAAAGTCACTACAGCTATTCATGATTTAAGGATGAAATACTTTACAAATGTATAAAACGTGCATTGAAATAATATATATTTCACTTAACATAAGTGAGAAATATCTTAATGGTTTATATAAAATTTTATAATATCATTGTAATATGATGATATAATTAAAATGACATTAAATAAAGTCTTTTTTCATTTGATTTTGGGGTGAAATATGCTTAAAATAATACATTTTTATGAGAATCACCCTAATGTGTCGTACATTGAACAGTCTTCACTCACCCGTATTCCAGCAGGTCCAATAGGCCCGATGGCACCAGCCGGTCCCGGTGGACCCTTAGAAAAAGAATGGAAGAAAAAGCAAAAAGCTAAAACTAACAGTCTCAGTGCCAGAGTCTCACACCAGGTTCACATTAGCACAGGTCGCTTGCCTCCGACCAAACAAATCAAACTACTTTCCACAAATAATTTCCCACCAACACACAAGACATCCTTCCATTTCGTTCTTGCTAGCTTTCTTTCTTTCTTTCTTTTTCTTTGTCAATCCTGCTTCTCCTTTGATGTCTTGGCATTAGATTTACAGGGTACTTAATATATTCCAGATCCGTTTTACTGGCTGTTATAAACCCTGGCTGCATTCTCTGCAAGTCATTAAATGCATGCTGTTATAGCAACTCCTCCAACATGGTCACCTGCACGGCTCGGCCCACTATTCATTAAGAGGGATCGGATATCGCAGTCCATTCTGGAGAATTTACAAAACCACAACAGTGAGAAAAATGTCTGCCTTTCTTTGTCTCCCTCTTTATTTGTTTATTAAAGGGGTCATATGTTGTGATTTCAAGTTTTCCTTTCTCTTTGGTGTGTTACAAGCTGTTTGTGAATAGATAAGATCCCTAAAGTTGCAAAGACTAAAGTCTCAAACCCAAACAGATATTCTTTATACAGTATGTGGAAAATAATGTGTTTCACTAATCACTATAAAAGAAGTCCATAAGTCTTTGAGAACAGACTCAAATTGAAGTTTTTATTTGCCAAAAATATTACCCTCCCTCTGTAGCTGTCAAGTCTCATGTTAATAGGGATTTATTCAGTCACAAAGTTATCATTCGGCTTCTGTTCGGCTCCTGAATACAAAGCACAAATCGTGTAGACTTTTATGGTGTCTTTTTTAAATCCAAAAAATTCAATTCTCATACAGTTTCAGAAAGACATGTAAAGATGCCAGAATGTATTATTATTATTATATAACATTATAAATATATATAAAATTCTAATAAAATTATTAAAATCAGCGTAACTAAAGATAGTACAGCTATACAAGATTTATGCACACAATTATACTTTACAAATGTATTAAATGTAAAAATAAATTTACATTTTATTTATATATTTTATTTTTTACATTTATTTTATTTAATATATTATTTTATATAAATTATATAATTATATATTTTGTATTCACATTGCATTAAAAATCTTAATGGTCCTAAAAATAGACTTCATACAAAACATTATTTAATTATATCATTAAATCACTTGCTTTGCAGCTATCACTTCTATTTGAATAGTAATTTATTCGGTTATATAATACGTTATCTTTGGCTTCAGATTTGAATACAGCACACAAGTCGTATGGACTTTTATGATACTTTTTATGGTGTCTTTTTCTTTTAAATCAAAGCATGAAAGATTCTGCAAAACATCTCCTGTTGCGTTGCATGAAAGAAACACAGTTTTGGAAGAACATGAGAGTGAGTAAATGATGCCATAAAGTTCATTTACAATATATAGTGCAACCCAAACCAATTAGACAATCTTCTGCTGTTTGTCTTCAAATCAATCTCAAGATCCTCTTCACTAGCTCCACACATGCTCTAAACAGTCCAACAAAAAGAACGGGAGAGTTTAATGGGGAACCACAAAGTGGCACCGATTAGGACTCTGCGTAATTACAGCCTCAACCCACATTTTATCTCGTGGCGTGATCTACAACTATTGTTCAGCACTGCCTCCCAGCCATCCCCCCTCCTGAGTTATGATCTAACGTTTGCCACATGGAGCTCATCCAGAGAGGTAGCGCAGGCTGCAGAGAGCGAATAATCCTCCCATTTCCCCCCTAAGACTCGGGCGGCTCTCCAGAGCAACACTTACTTTCTGTCCAGGTAAGCCAGCATCGCCTGGATCCCCCTTTGGACCTGGACGACCCTGTGTGGAGAAAATAAAAGGAGACAGACCTGTCAAAAGAGCGTCCAAAGCTTTGGTAAAGCGTTTCGGCGTGATCCAAAGAAAAATTAAACACATATATCAGTTCAGAGAACATAGACAAGAGGGAAAACGAGAAATCTAGAGTTTGGCTGTGGAAAAGTCACTTCCATCATACTGCAGTTTTGTGTGTGGTTTTATGGTGTTGCTATATGGTTGCTAGGGTTTTCTGGGTGATTGTTAAATCCAAGACTTTAGGTATGGCTTTAAGGCGTGTTTACATCAAGGACAATAACAATAACGATAAAAAAAAATTCTAAATTTTTAAAAATCCCAGAGTTTTAAAAAAGTTTTAAAAAGCATTCCAATTCTATGAGAACAGACCTTGGTCAGGGTGATGCCATATTTAATTTTTGACAGAAATGAAAACAAGGCTGCGAGGGATTGAAGTACAACGCGTTCAATGGATTGTACTGTTGTTTAACACCGTATCGATTGTTCAGCTGACGAAACGTCAGTCAGAAAAAACTTTCAGTAGACAAAAACTCCATTAAACAGTTGTGAGTTGTAGAAATTACGTGATCTAGGATGTTTACACAGTGTGTGCTATCGTGAAGACTGTAGGTCTATTCCTCACACCCTCATTTTCACCTGTGTTACATTCAATATGGCGTCTAACCTGATTAAGGTCTATAGAAAAGTCCACAACTATAATGATAACGACACATAGGAACGATATCATTAGAATTACTTTTAGAATGCTTTTTCCAGATAAGCAGCCAATCAGAATTCACTTAACACACAAGTATTTATAATCGCAGACAACAAAACTGCAGCATGTGCTTATAATAAACAGAATGTTATCGTTTGTTGGTATAGATGCTAATATAGCTTATATTGTTATAGTTTTTGTCAAAATGATTGTTCTTGGTGTGGACGGGCCTTTAATCTCTGCTTTAGTCTGTGGGATTTGCACTGCAGTCACATTAGCAAAACTGTCATTGCATGAAGCACTTCTTTTTCAGAGGTCCCTTTCAAATGAAGCAGCTTTAAATTGTTAAACATGGCAAATTCAAGTTGTAAAAGTTTAACAAACTTGAAATCCACATGGTGAGATGTCACATGTTAAAACCACAATCATGTGGATTCCTAGTGAGTTGACTGCATTTCGCCTGCCGTACACAGATAAATTTGACTGTACCTTAAGTCTGATCACTTAGTAAAACATCAGCACTGGGGCTGAGCAATACTGGAAAAAAACTGACATTGCGATATTTCATTTTTCTGTGATATTGTGATAGCGATAATAGTGATTTTGTTGTAATAGAAAATAAAAATAATACAAAAGCTGAAAAATGACTTTTTGCACTGAAGTGCAAACTATCCTTTCATTTCCAATCGTTTGTGATCCACTCAATGACTATAAAATAATGATTTGATAGTAAATATTATTAAATTGAAATAAACTAGCAATAATATTACTGTACCTAAAATATTTAATTTACAGTAGTATTCAATAAAAATATACTGAAGTAATTAACGTATAATATCTTACGTTTTAATTTCTTCCTTTTCAAATGTTAAACTATCAAGATTTTATTTTTGCAGTTCAATTCATCTGCAGCCTCTGCAATTTGAGAATTGCAATATTGCATTATCAATTTTATACAGTATATATGTACAGTATGTATGTATGTATGTATCATGCAGTCCTCTCCTTAAGCCACATGATTTGAGGAATCAGAGCGAGTTACACACTGATGTTTAATACTTAGACCTATTGGCTTGTTTCAAACCCTTAACCCCATGTATGAGCGATAGTAATAGTGATGCTTGCAAACAGCACTAAAACACAGCAGCTGAAATGGAGAGGGGAATAAATCCAGTGAGATTTGTGTGCTAGCAGCAGGATCAGGCGGTTTAAAGTACTCTGATGAGTGTAAAGCCCCCAGACATGCAGGAATGCTGAATCCAGAGCTCGCTGCCATAATTATGCCTCCGCTACAACTCCTGGGATAATAAACAACCTGAATAATCCCTGTTTGGTGTGCGGAAGGATTTACAGCCGGCTACTGACTTCTGAATGTGTGAGGAGACAATGGATACATGATGAAAATTGAGATGGACTTACAGCCTCGCCAGGGATGGAGAGCCCACTAGGGCCCTGTGGTCCTGGAGGGCCCATCGGACCGGGCAAACCCATCTCTCCACGTGAGCCCATCGGACCCTGCAGGAAAAAACAGAGTCAATGTATGAAGACGACAACGTTCAATCCTGTAGATAAACTTGATGAATTATCTGTAATGTACAGGTTAAGACCATTCTGAATTAACAGAGAAGGATAAGCAGATTACTCACGACTTGACCGGGTTCTCCTCTTTCCCCTCGTGGTCCTTTACTTCCAGGTGCACCCTGGGAAAGGAAGAAAATGTGTGGAGAAATTACAGAGAAAACAGTCCTGATATCAGTCCAATCAATAAGAACATAACGTTATATGAATTAAAATTTTGACTACATCTGAATGAACCTTTTAAGGCAAGACACTACAGATAAAACTATTGCACTGGTCAAGATTTTAGGCTACTTTGCTTCCATAACTTGACTTCTTTCACACTAAGGGAAAGAAAACACAGTTTATCTATTAGCATCTGTAGATTTCAAGTACAATATGTATTTTTAAAAGCTGTTTTCTTAAAATGAATCAGAAATCTCCACTTCCTCAGCACTTACATACATTCAACGCTACAGTTTTATTCCTGACTAAATTCTGGAGGTTTTTACAGAAGAGTTTGTTCGTATATCATTTGCTTGATATATATTTAGCATTTTATTCCTAAAAACTTTTTGTCTGGCAGGAATAGTATTTTTGTTTATTAATGAGCAATAAAATAGATATCGAAAATCCTCTCTGTAATAACATTTTACTATACTATGTCAACAAATGAAACAATAATTTTGAACCTGGATTTATCCAATGTTCAGATTATTTATGTTCTGGAAATGTATGTTAATCTGTGCATTTTAAATAGACAATCTCTCATTTGCATATTTAAACATAACATTTCAGAAAACTTGTAATATATAATAATAATAATAATAATTCATTACATTTATATAGCGCTTTTCTATGCACTCAAAGCGCTTTAGATTGTCAGGGGGTATCTCCTCATCCACCACCAGTGTGCAGCATCCACCTGGATGATGCGACGGCAGCCATAGTGCGCCAGAATGCCCACCACACACCAGCTTATTGGTGGAGAGGAGACAGAGTGATATAACTATTGTAACATGGCAAATTCAAGTTGTAAAAGTTTAACAAACTTGAAATCCACATGGTGGGATGTCACATGTTAAAACCACAATCATGTGGATTCCTAGTGAGTTGACTGCATTTCGCCTGCCGTACACAGATAAATTTGACTGTACCTTAAGTCTGATCACTTAGTAAAACATCAGCACTGGGGCTGCGCAATACTGGAAAAAAACTGACATTGCGATATTTCATTTTTCTGTGATATTGTGATAGCGATAATAGTGATTTTGTTGTAATAGAAAATAAAAATAATACAAAAGCTGAAAAATGACTTTTTGCACTGAAGTGCAAACTATCCTTTCATTTCCAATCGTTTGTGATCCACTCAATGACTATAAAATAATGATTTGATAGTAAATATTATTAAATTGAAATAAACTAGCAATAATATTACTGTACCTAAAATATTTAATTTACAGTAGTATTCAATAAAAATATACTGAAGTAATTAACGTATAATATCTTACGTTTTAATTTCTTCCTTTTCAAATGTTAAACTATCAAGATTTTATTTTTGCAGTTCAATTCATCTGCAGCCTCTGCAATTTGAGAATTGCAATATTGCATTATCAATTTTATACAGTATATATGTACAGTATGTATGTATGTATGTATCATGCAGTCCTCTCCTTAAGCCACATGATTTGAGGAATCAGAGCGAGTTACACACTGATGTTTAATACTTAGACCTATTGGCTTGTTTCAAACCCTTAACCCCATGTATGAGCGATAGTAATAGTGATGCTTGCAAACAGCACTAAAACACAGCAGCTGAAATGGAGAGGGGAATAAATCCAGTGAGATTTGTGTGCTAGCAGCAGGATCAGGCGGTTTAAAGTACTCTGATGAGTGTAAAGCCCCCAGACATGCAGGAATGCTGAATCCAGAGCTCGCTGCCATAATTATGCCTCCGCTACAACTCCTGGGATAATAAACAACCTGAATAATCCCTGTTTGGTGTGCGGAAGGATTTACAGCCGGCTACTGACTTCTGAATGTGTGAGGAGACAATGGATACATGATGAAAATTGAGATGGACTTACAGCCTCGCCAGGGATGGAGAGCCCACTAGGGCCCTGTGGTCCTGGAGGGCCCATAACTATTGTCTTAATTTACTGTGACTAATCAACTGGACAAGTATGTGACATCTATTAGCTAAAATCTTTATCCTGTTCACCTGTAGTGTCTTGCCTTTTCGCAGGATGAAACACTTCAAACCAAACTATATTAATAATATTTTGAACTAAATAAAAAAAATCTGTTCCTATAAATTTGAAACCTTTTGCTGTCAATCTTTATTAGCACACTTCAGTTGACTTACCACTGGCCCTTGAGGCCCCTGGGGCCCCTTACTGTCTGAGGTGCATGTGCAGGCATTGGGAAGAGATGGACATTTGGATTCATCTCTCTGAATGACAGAGAAAACGAAAAATATAAGAACAAATGGCAGAATAAGCAACAACATCAGTGACCATCAACCATCTAAAAACTATTTCCTGATATACGTGGATTGTGTGAATGTTTAGCTCATGGACACTTAGTTATTTAGACGTTCTGAAAGGCACTGTATAAGTACAGTAAATGAAAAACTGGTTATTGACTTGACCGAGCTGATAACTAAAAGGTTGTAGGTTCAAGCTTACTACAGACATTACTCTATCTGAGCCCATCTAATAAAAATATGTTGCTTGTGCGCTTATGTACCTGATGATTTCTGAATAAATTGGTTAAATTAAAATGCAGTTTATCATCATGCAAAAATGAAGCTTTTCAGGTTATGTTGAAACGCTAAATATAATGGCAGAAGATGAGAAAGAAGAAATCAAGAAGTCAACATCATTAACCCAAAGATAAAATGTGTGCAAAAAGGTAAATAAGGTGTTTGTTTGTTTTTTTAATTAGCTTTGGTTGTATGTATGTAGCCATTGCATTTATTATTTGAGGAAACAAATCATGGTGGGAAAAAAACATGCACCACACTGTATTCTTCCTGTCTTTTCTTTTGTGCAAATACAGAGGTGTCTTGCTTCTGGCCGATCATTCAAAATTTGCAAGTGATCCAATGCTTGCATTTTTCGAGATTACTGGCTGGTTTTGGTTAAACAAATGAAACTCACTACTAGCCTCTCTGGATACCTACTGTAGTTTCCAAATTACATGTACTATAACAACACCTTTTTGCCATAATTTTGGGAATTCAGCAAAAAAAGAGATTTGTGCTAATAGTCATTTATCTGTCATAAGGTCAAATGTCACTGTAGCTTTAAGCGAGACTTAACAGCCGTAACAATAACTATAATAAGTGTACTGCATATCACCTTGGATAAAAAATAAAACTGATGACACCGCCAGTGCAGATCTTGGATGTGATGTCAACTATGGCAAAGTTTTGGAAAACTGTCATTTCTTCCACATAAATCTTTGTCTTTGTTTCTGTATCCTTTGGCTTTGGGTGTGAGGACAGGCCACATAGCTACAACACGGCTGATTAAAACCTCTTGTGTTTTGACTGTCAGAAGTACCATAAGCAGAATAATATTTTGCTTATGGAAGAGTTTGGACACAGCTGCTCTCATGGTTTGCATTAATAGGCACACATAGTGATTGTGTGAAGGCACTTGAGTTCAACAATTTCACACTTCTCAACTAAGAACCTCAAATGAATGACAGTCAAACATCTCTTTTAAAAGCTGTGTGCTGCTGACAAACCAAATCAAATGGAAGAGCGCACAACGAGAGATCAAAGAAAGGAAATGCTCTAACAATAGCGAGCGGTTTGGCCAAGCACATATTAAATGTCATGTTTGAATGTGGTCAACGGGGACATATGGAATAGTATGACAGATCCACGTGGGTGGATGAAGCTCAAAAAGATGTAGGAGGTGTGCGTGAGAGTCGATTGACTTGTCATTTGTTTTCAATCCAAAGTGACTGTACAGCAACCCCTCTGGAGCAGTCTGGGGTTAAGAGCCTTGCTAAAAGCCACAATGATCAAAGGCACGGGGTCGGATGTAAACATAATCTGATTTCATTCGTTCTACTTCAAAATTATAATTAATTATTCATGAAATTTACTAGCCATTTCTGTGTAGAATTAGTTTCCAAACCAATTTTACTAGCTAGGTTGCACCATTTGACGTCATAATGCTGAACGTAGCTAGTAGGTCGAAAGCTCACCGTAATATAATGTGAAGTCGTGTAATATGACATTTACTCTTAGTGATTCAATCGAATCGATTTCTTCCATTGAAATGCACACACAGAATAAAGAACATAATTTATGTTCAAATAACAGTCAGAAATTGTATCTGAAACTAATAAGGATTGAAAAATAAATATTGATTCATAGCATAAGAAATGACAATTATTTATTCTGATTTTATTTGACATGCACAACACTGATCATTGCACATAGAGGCACACTGTTTAGATCAGGTTTGTGTTGAAAAGCTGTTTTTGTCTTTTAAAATGTAAATGAGTGTAAATGTCAGCATTATCATATATGTCAAAAGGACTGAAGTCTGGCATGTAAAACAAGAGCCTATTGATGCAATTCAGTCAAACTGCTATTTTATTCCAATCATTACTCCTGGTCGGAGACTTTTGTAAATATTTAGTTTATACTGTACATAGAGTTATGTTTCAACTTCAAAAGTGTATTGGTGCAATGCTAAAATATTTAGTAGCGCGCAAGTTGCAACTTGTGCATTTATGTCAAAACTAGGCTAAGTTGTAGCTTACAAACAGCTGGTGCGACCGGCAACTGATCTCTAGAGGCTTTCTTAAAGTCTTCTCTTACCATTGAAGGAAGGTCACAACATCTGTCCCTGCTGGTCCAGCCAAGACTGCACACAATGTCAAACATCTGGAGCTGAAACTGCCGAAACCAGAGAGAAAACGGATGTTACACGTGTCTTTGATAAAAGCTTGCATTTTCAAATATGAGGCTCAGATGCCCATTAAAAGGATCCAGGGTGGAAAGAGCGAGAGCGGTGAGCTCACGGTCAATGTGTGATAACAAAAGTTTGTTTTTGTACCAAGGTACTCTTAAAAATAAAGGCTCCTTATTGGCAGTGATGGTTCCATGAAGAACCGTTAACATCCATTGAATCTTTCCATTGCAAAAAAGAAAAGATTCATTTAGATTATCAAAATGTTTTTCAAACAAAGAATTTTTTTTTTTAAGAACTGTTCACCGAAAGGTTCTTGAGAGAATCAAAAATGGTTCTTCTATCGCTTTCGCTGTGAAAACCCACTTTTGGAACCTTTAGTTCTAAGAGTGAACCATTTTTTCTTACCCATTAAAAGGATCCAGGGTGGAAAGAGCGAGAGCGGTGAGCACACAATGTGTGATAACAAAAGTTTGATAACAAAGAAAATTTTTTTTTAAGAACTGTTCACCGAAAGGTTCTTTAGAGAATCAAAAATGGTTCTTCTATGGCTTTCGCTGTGAAAACCCACTTTTGGAACCTTTAGTTCTACGAGCGTAAAGTGTTCAGTGTTTTCGCGTTTGAGCTCACTGTTGCCGATTCTCCTTTAGATCCGATAGATTTGGACATCTTTCCGAGAACTTGAAATCCATCCATCGACGTGTTTCCAGCTGGTTTAATCTCCTTCTCAGCCACTTCCTGGCAGTCCATGTTCAGTTTGACGCTCTTGGGAGATACCAGGATGTGGAGCTGGAATAAAAGAAGACTGTTAGATGTTCAAGCTTATAACAGACTCATGGATCATTTTAAAGGAAGAACTTGCGTTCATCTTCAGCAAAGTCATTAAATAAGTCTCAGTTGGCAGTTTTCTATTGTTGTTTTAAACTCTAAGAGCTTCAGGCCTTAATTAGGGATTTCTGGCAGTCTCTCTGTTCAAAGGGAGTGTTCTGGCCAGAGGCGCATATAAAAACCAGCAAGTTCCTTCAACACCAAATTCATCCTGATACGCTCAAGGCGATGATAACAGCGAGTCCATTGTAAAATATTTTTATAGAGAATTTGGGAAAAATTAACAGCAGCTAACAAGAGTGTAAACAAATACATCAACGCATATGACAGTGGAACTGTCAAACCATCCAGCCAAGTTTGCATCTGAGCTGAATCGGCCACTTCCTCTACAGATCGAGGGCAAATTACATTTACATTTAGTCATTTAGCAGACGCTTTTAGTAGAAGCAATCAGACCAACAAGAGAGCAACAATATACAAGTGCTGTGACAAGTCTCAGTTAGTCTAGCACAGTGCACATAGCAAGTTTTTTTTATTTTTTATAATTAAATTCACTAAATAGTTCAACCTCTTCAGCGTGGATGTGTTTTTAAGTAATTTACATACTTTTCAGAGCAAAAATGCCTCCAATATATGCAAATGAGGCTCAAAATAGCATAATTTTCTCAAAACATACACTACAAACTTACAAAGGATTTTTATTTCAAATAAATGCTGTTCATTTGAACTTTCTATTCAAAGAGTCCTTAAAAAATAATCATGGTTTCCACAAAAACTGTTTTCAACTTTGATAATAATAATAATAAATGTTTCTTGAGCAGTAAATCAGCATATTAGAATGATTTCTGGAGGATCATGTGACACTGAAGACTGAAGTAATGATGCTGAAAATTCAGCTTTGCATCACAAAAATAAATTAAATTTTTAAATATATTCAAATAGCAAACAGTTCTTTTAAGTTGAAATAATATTTCACAATAGTACTGTTTTTAATGCATTTTTGATCAATTAAATGCAGCCTTGCTGAGCAGAAGAGACTTCTTTCCAAACTTCTGAGTGTACTTTTACTCTTCTTAATCTTCCTCAATTCTGAGGAACCAAACAAGGTACCAAACGAGGTTGTACAAAATGGTTTAAAGTCCTCATGAACTTTGAACTACTTGGCCTAGGATCATCTGATTCGTCAGTCATGTTAATTGTGTTGCTCAGGCTGGATGTCATGTGTTTGGTCCTGTAATTGCAGGTTGGCGCTGTATTTCTTACTGAATTGCCCCCTCAGAGTTGTTTCAGCTCTCTGATCCGCCAAATCAATGTACACTGATATTCCCTGTTCACTACAGTGCATGATGAAGTTGTTTCTCCATATGCCATGGACCGTCGGGCTGCCAAGTCTTAAACACCAGCTAAACGCTGCGATGTAATCACATTTCTCCTCCGCAAGCTAATGGAGGAGCTCAAAGCAGGACTGATGCTATGGATCAGGAATGGATTGGAAATTTGCGGTCAGCAAATAGAGGGGATGCGATTCTGATCTGACCGCAGAGGATTGGTCAGTATCAGTAAACATGCTGCAGGCCTGAGATACACTGAAGTTTACCTCACTATTGGGCTAAACAAAGCGAAAAAGACATGATATTCATTAGAACGATGAAGTGATTGTTACGGAGCCAGACCACCATCTTTCTGTAAGCGCTTAAACCAGTTTTCTTTCGAGTCTCGTCACAAACTGCCTATCAAACCTTGTCAATATCAAACCAAACCTGACATCACTAGACGTCTACACAAATGTGGTATGTATTATCTAAAGCTGTTCCTGTGGCACATGATTGTTTTCTGTTTAGCCTGGAGGTCCCCGGGTTCTTCTGTTCTCAATTATTATATTCCATATGGAATAATACAGCTTACTGCATAATGCACAGAAATAAAACTACTTTACAAAAAAAAAAAGTTGATAAAGGAAACAGAACACATTATGCAGTGATTAACATTTCATACTAGGGTTTTCAAAGTTTTTGATGTCAAGGATCACCTAATATGATGAAGGACTCTCTTTTTTAAAATATAAAAAGTATCTACATATTAAGAAAAATACGTTAAAAACAACTGTGTGATATTAGAGACAACAAAATTATGATTTTTTTTTATTATATGTTTATAATTATTTTTTTCAACAATTAAAAGTATTATTAAAAGTAAATAAAAGTATTATTTTTTTCACAAAATGTTAAGGCCCGTTCACACCAAGGATGATAGCTATAAAGATAACGATAAAGATATAGTTCTAAAAATCGTTCTCAGTATTAAAGGATAGCAGAGTCTACACCTCATCTATAACGATAAAGGCACAGAGAAACGATATCGTTGGAATCACTTTCAGAACGATTTTCTCCAGCTGATGAACGATGCAAACATTGACACCCAATGAGAATCCATCCTGCTGTAACGAGCTCGAGAATTTAAAGTGGCGGACGAACGTGCGCTTAGAATAAACAGACAATATCGTTCGCTGGTGTGGACTCTAATATCTTTATCTTTATAGTTATCGTTCTTGGTGTGAATGGGGCTTTATGCTGATTTTTCACTTATTGTCGAAAACAAATGCTCTTAATAGAATAAAGTAATCAGAATTAATCTCACAATAATTGTTTGTAAAATGAATTAAACTTTCTGAAATCTAAAATTTTAAAAATATTATTGTAAACAAACGTATTATCTAAAAATATTTATTTTTAATGTTTTCTCCAAACCGATATGTAGATTTTTTTTCTTATTGTTAAACACTAGTGCTATCTATAGAATAAAGAATAAAGTGATTAATCTCACAATTTCTGAACAGTCTTTAGAAAGCAGAATGAAATAGTAAAACTTTTCCACTAATACTTTGTAAAATCAGATTTCATAGTCCTTTTGTGGCCCTGTGAAGGTTCCCAGACCCCAGTTTTGAAAAACACTGTACCATACTATATATAATCTGGATATTCCACATATGCATATTTTCCACATATGGATATTCCACATATTTTCACATACTGTGCACAATATACATACTGCCAAACAACAAGAAAAGTTATTAGTGTGGCTTTCTGTACTCAATATTTTGCACAGTCCCTGCTGTTTATAATCTGACGCACTGCTTTTCTATTTAAAGTTTTGTTGTAACTGATTACGGTCATTTGATTTTATTCATTTTGATCTGATCACTGGCAGCTGTCCTCAAACGTCCTCTTTAATGGCCACCTGTGGCCGTTCAGAGGGAAGCAGGATCTTTTAAACAGACGACTTCTCCATTTCAACTGAATCTGCCACACGTTTGGACAGAACTTTCAAAACAGAGCTGTCCTCCATTTTAGCCAAATCCACTGAGGATATCTGAAGAATGATACGTCTCTGCTGGCCACACTCGCTTTCTCTAGGCTGCTTGAGAGCTTTCTACACGCTCGTGATCATTTAGAGCTTGGTGTTAAAAGATTTTTAGAAATGAACATTCTGTCATCGTTGACTCACCCTCATGCTGTTATAAATCTCCAAATGACTTTCTTCTGTGAAAAAAAAACAAGGACATTTAAATGATGATGTTGTCCAGTGGTCCAAAAAAGACCACGGAAGAACGAAAGTCACACAGGTTTGAGAAAATGATGACAGAATTTCATTTTTGGGTGAAATATTCATTTGTGAGTAACAGTCTTGCCGTTAAAAATCCCATTACTTGCACCACATACAGAGCCAGCAAAAAAAAAAAAAGTCACAATCCTTTGCTGAAGCTAGACAATCTAAATCATGTTTGTTTATCTAGACCAAAAAGCCATCTGCATGAGTAAATGACATGCCAGAACCATGCAGCTCTTAAAAAACACACTTCATTTCTGAAATTCAGACATTATTTCCTTCCAAGCAGGAAAGATCTGAAGCATGAACAATTCATCAAGCTCAGAGACGAATGCTTATGCCACTCTATTTGCTTTCATTAGAAACTGTCATATGATGCAGCAGGGCAGATTTTGCACCCTCTATGCTCTCTTGCAAAGAAACTCAATGGAAAAAAAATAGTTTATATTCTAAATAATCATGCAGTAATGCCTGCTTTGGCCAATCTTGTAAATTAAATACTTTACAAATGAAAAAAATCCTTCAAGTTTGAATTTGAACCAAAAAATCTATTCATAACAAATGAATGATAAGTCTGGCATCAGAGCAAAAACAAATTCACTTTATATAACATTTGAGTTAAAAACCAAAGACTTACAACGGTAAAACTAAATATTATAAAAACAGCTGATATAAACAGACCTCAACTGATTTCTATACTAATGCACCAAGTTTTGATATTTCTTGGCATACTAGCATAAACTCTGCTTTGCTACTAAACACCTAATAAATTCTTTGTCTTGAGTTGTTTCGGACAAGTCCTGCTCTGTATTTTCACATTACTCTTTGTCACTCTCACATGCAAATATTGCAAAACAGTCCTGCTCAATCATAGGGTATCTACCATGGTGCAATGCAGAATCTTGTCATACCATCCAGTCTTACTTTTAAGTGACTGGCGATGTGTCACCTGAGGCTATAGACTTATGGAAAGCAGCAGGGATGTTCACACAGGCCAAAACCACAACAAACAAGCCAGCACACTTCTCATTCAAACCACAAGAATTTACCCTGTGGTCAACTTTGACAGGCAACCTGAAGGACCATCAGGATCCAGGCCAGACAGAGACACTGACTAAAGATAAGGATGAACGAATAAATCAGCTCAAAGCATTTCACCTGCTCCGCGTTTGGCATCTGCTAGTGCTCTGATGTAAATGTTTATTGAGAAGTGATTCAATATTTTCCAGTTTGCCTGCCAGGGAAACACTTTTTTTCCTGGCCTTACCAAATATGCTTATAGATTCTCGTGAAGGTGATTTCTGGTCTTCTGAGACACGCTTGCATCTTAATTAATCAACTACATCACAGTTAATGTGATAAATGGCATGCACAGGTTAGTGCTGGCAATGCAATGTAATCAAGTTCAAACTATGTGTAAATGCGCTGTAATGTGATGCGAACAATGTAAACAATAAACGAATTGAAAGAATTATAAAAATTATGTATGGAACTTTGATATTTTAAATATATTACAAATAATAATCATAGCAGTTAATTTGCAAATGAAAATAATTAAATTTTTAAAATCAAGTGACTGAAGAAGCAGTGCAGTGATGTAACCAAGTTCAAACTATATGCAAATTAGCTGTGTGATGCGGAACACATTCAGTGATCGAATTTAAAAAACAATGCACAGAACTTTGATGTTCAAACAGAACTTGAAACAAGTGGCTGAAGTAGCTGTGCATCAATAATAGAAATGGCACAACTGAAGGCACCACAACATGATGTTGCAACACACCGAACGTGTCTTGTATTTCTACACCTCTGTTATGAGTTTTGCAGCTCGCCACATCAAAGCTCAATTTTAAAATAAGCAAAGACCATTTCTTCCTTTTGGCCTCATGCACAAATCAAAACATGCTCGTTTCAGATTCAAACCCTCTCAGTGGGTGAGCTTGCTGACAGTGACCTCTCTTTGTCCTATATTTCTATTCTGCAGTTGCAGACCATTGTCTTCTTGAAAGAAACGGCTCCCTTGATCTATATCCGTGGACATCTGTGCATGTTTTGCTGCATTCAGACATAATGGACATTTGTTTTGAGCCCACTTTGCTGGAGACCTCACACAGTTTGGCTCTGTGTATGTGGCCGACATAGGCGCCATTTATGGTGGAGAATGCGGGCACGCGTCTCCACCAATTTGCTAATTGCCACCTTTCCAATTTTGAAAAGAAGGCCATGCAACATTATTTGTGCATAACCCAACTTATATAAATCAGCCAAGCCTTCACCATTTTCATCACAACCAGCACATTTGTGCTAAAGGCCGTGATATAAACCTGTTATGAAAGAGCGTCACAAATCATTGTACAAGGACCTTCTGCAGGACAAACCATACTAGATTATCATCTGTAGACAACTGTAAAGTTTGATGTACTATGCAACATAAAATACCACATAAACAGCATGTATAAAAGCACAGTTTACCTTATGGAAGCTTCCATGGAAGATCCTCCTGACTTGATCATTTTTAAACGTGGCTCGTTGGATCTCTCCTGTTGTATCCTTATTATAAAACGACACCGTTTGGGTGGATGCTGAGAAAATAGAGAAACAAAGAGTTAAATTTCCCAAAAACAACCACAAACGAGAACAAACAAAATTCTCTACAGTAAATAGAAAGATATGATAGGACAAGTTGTTGGACTAAAGGGGATGTGGTGGATGGGGCAAAAATGATTACTGGGACAGAGAGAAAGAAGTCTAGAGGAGAACTGTATTACTTTCTCAATGGAGATCTCAGATATGTTATATAAGTATCAACTTTGTCTCAGATGTTTCTCCTTAAATTCATTAGGAGAACTTAAAGGAGACACAATGTGTTGACAAAGTCAAGTCTAGAGAAATGAATGTGGACAGTGTACAGGACTCAACAATAAGGATAGGGAGTAAGCTTTGCAAACTTCAACATGTGGTTTCCTGTGAGGCAATCACCGTTGTTATGAAGTCTTCTGATTTAAACTCGCAACCAAGATATAGTTATCTTGACAAAGTACAAGTCTAGAGAAATGAATGTGGACAGTGTACAGGACTCAACAATAAGGATAGGGAGTAAGCTTTGCAAACTTCAACATGTGGTTTCCTGTGAGGCAATCACCGTTGTTATGAAGTCTTCTGATTTAAACTCGCAACCAAGATATAGTTATCTAGCTGGCTGACACGAAGTGTTTTAATGGCAAAAGATTTATGATGGCCTTGGAAGCATCCACTGGAACTGATTGAAGTTAATAAACAAATCACTGATCTGTTTTATTCCAGCAAAAGTGTGTGTGAGTTGTTGTAGGAGTTATTTTTGATGATGAAAAACCTAAAAACTGATTTTATTATTTTTTTTGTGACGAGGCCAGTTCAAATGTTGACAAAGCAAAAGCAAATCTAAATTATTCGTCCGACCAAGCCAGCACATCAAAATCCTAATCCTGAATAAACTCAGATAATTTGGCTTTATGAGAATCTGATGAGAAGTGTGATTATTGAGAAAACAGAAGACTTTATTATATTTATATATAGCCAACTTACGGTCGATGGTGAAACCGGTCTCAGGTTTGTAATTCTTGTCTGACACCTGCCAAATATCGAAGGCCTCGGTCGGTGAGTCCGGCAACAGCCGGAACATCAGAATGATGGTGTATGTGGAAGGCAGGCCATCAGGATGAATATATCTGTAAAAAAAAAAGTTGACAAAATCAGCCAGCGCAAAGAGGAGGATCTGCTTTTTTCTGCAGACATCAGCGCTGGCAGGTCAAAGTGAATGCATTTATTTGATCCAGTATTTTATCAGTACTTTCATATGGTAAAATAATTAAGGAAGTGTGTGGGAGAACCATGGCTTTGAATGCTTTTGGATAGTGGGCAAGCAGCAGCATGCAACAAAAGCCAACAAAGCTCTCAGTTTAACCCTACAGTCCTCCAATGACTCTCTAATACCACACTACTTTCACAGTGATGTCTGTACACAAGCATGCTGCCAGACTGTCATCTTAACGAACTGATTAAAAATGACCATCATTATCGTAATCTAACAGAACATTTTTCCACAATAACAAACCACAGTATTACATACATACCATGTAACGTAACTGCAGTTATTTGAAGAAATGGGGTGATAAACAGCTTTGTAATAATCTACTGTTCAAAGGTTTGTGATCGGTAAGACCGCATTTATTTGATTAAAAATACTGTAAAAACAGTAATGCTGTGAAATATTACTAACATTTAAAATAACTTTTCTCTTTGAATATATTTTAAAATGTCATTTATTCCTGTTATGCAAGCTGAATTTTCAGTCTTCAGTGTCACATGATCCTTCAGAAATCATTCTAATATGCTGATTTGCTGCTCAGGAAACATTTCTGATTATTATCAATGTTGAAAACAGTTGTGCTGCTGGGATACAGTGGTACACTTATTTTCAGGATTATTTGATGAATAGAAAGCTCAAAAGAACAGCATTTATTTGAAATATAAATCTTTTGAAGCATTAAAAAATGTCTCTTTTGACCAGTTTAATGCATCCTTGCTGAATAAATGTATTATTATTTTTGTTTTACATGTTAAAGACCCCAAACTTTTGAACAGTAGCAAGCTGCAAAAATTACTGTAAAAATACTTGAAAAGTGGTCCATATGACCCATACACTATATTCCATATCTTCTAAAGGTATTCAACTGGTCTCATCCTTTAAATTTCAAATATATCATGTCAAGACATGTAACATTAGGTTTAATGTCAACAAATCAAAATCTGTTAGTTCTTGCATATCTCACAACGGATCGTGTGTAACAGTGCCTGGTTACTGATTACTTTCACTGTACGGAAAAAGCTAATCATCTCGTTTTGTGTTCCACAGAAGTAATAGTCTCAAAGAAAGTGCACTCTTCCTTCAAAGTCTTGCTTGATGACTTGATGAGTAATAAATTGTACACAAAATCAGCATTCAGAGTCTAATCAAGAGAGGTCTGAACTCACGATGAGGGCTGGTTGAGGAAAGCGTTCTTGTGGAGCCTGTAGGCGGTGTAGCTGTTAAAGGAACCGGGTTCCATAGAGACACCCTTGGTACTAGCGTACATCTTCTCAGTCAGATTGAAAGCTTCCAGCATTCTGAATCCTGGGAAAACGTATCAATCATGTTAGTGTGATCACTATACATAATCACATGCATTACACTACCATTCGAAAGTCTGGGGTCAGTAAGATTTTGCATTCAACTGTAAGGATGCATTCAGTTGATCAAAAGTGACAGTAAAGACATTTATAATGTCATAACAGATTTCTATTTTGCTGTTCTATTGAACGTCCAATTCATCTAACAATCCGGGAAAAAAAATGTATCCCGGATTTCACAAAAATATTAAGCAGTACAACTGTTTTCAGCATTAATAATGTTTCTTAAGCAGCAAATCAGCATATTAGAATGATTTCTGAAGGATCATGTGACATTGAAGACTGGAGTAATGATGCTGAAAATTCAGCTTTGCATCACAGGAATAAATTACATCCTAAAATATATTCAAATACAAAACAGTTCCTTTAAATTGCAATAATATTTAATAGTATTACTGTTTTTACTGTATTTTCGATCAAATACATGCAGCCTTGGTGAGCAGAAGAACAAATATTAAACATTAAAACTTTGTGCAATGCATAAGACACATCCCTACCTGGTGATGTGAAACCATTTACATAGATCAATGGGCAGCCTGTGGAAGCAAAACATAAACACATGAAATTAAAGGTTTGAACAGATCCGGTGTAAAATCTCTCTTACAAGTATCATATGTAAAGTACCACAAACTATCAACTCACTGGATGTTGCAGTTTCACAGATGAACGTGACCAGGTTGTCCTGAATGCTGGAGAAGGCATCGAAGTCGTCCACCACAAAGACATGGCGTTCGCTCGGTTTGCTGGCAATGTTCTGCAGTTCGACGAAGTCCACATTAGCCACGCCAACCACAAACACACTGTAACCTGAAACAGCACATCCTACATTAGCACATTAGCACAATAAGTGACCATTATGTGTGCCTTTAATGATTGTCAAAGCTCTGCATACTGGTGTAGTTCACACTGTCATTCATCAGTTTTTGGATTCTGAATAGGTGTTGATGTGGTCATAGGGTTATGAGCTCATGTTTATGCCATAACCTTTAAAGTTCAGCAGTGAGTCATACCAGCTTGCTGTAGCTTGGCAGCATTCTTGTTCACTTCATCTTGAGAACGTCCATCTGTTACGGCCACCACAACCTTTGGTACGTTTCTCCTCATTCCACTGTCTAGAGTGAAGACCTTCTCGTACACGTGCTTCAGAGCCACGCCTGCGATGTTAAAGGAGAGGAAACATTAACAATACTCTTTCCTCATAAGTTTAACAAATATATCTCTGTCTATATTCTAGTCACTGATAATTCTTCACAGTAAGCTTGGCCAAAATCTACTCAACATCAAGGAAAATGTAAAAATATATCTGTCAAGGAATGTTCAAGTCATATTATTAAAATAAAAGTAAGAAATGTAAACAACACGTAAATTAAAAAAATGTAAATAAAATGTAATGTCAATAAAAAACATGTATATAATTATAATAAAAAGAATAAAGTAAATTATATAAGATAAGATAAAACAAATAATAAAAATAGAAAGAATATACTTTAAAATAATATAAATGATAAAAAAACATACAATATAATAGTTATTTTATTATGTATGTTAATGTATGTTAATGTATATTATTTGTTTTTGCAAGAAAAAATTAAGCCTATTATAGGACAATTAAGATTTTTTTTCTGTAATGACAAGCATTACAAAACTATAAGCATACATCATGGGCATGTTTGTTGTATTAAACTAAACTGATGCTGATTATAATAATAAAACTAATATAATAAAAAATGTAAACAAATAAATAACTAATTATTTTAATTAATTAAATAAAGACTTATAAAATATGTAAATATTAAATCAAATTTAAAATCTTTTTTTCTTATTTTTACGAGTTTTACATTTTCTGAAGAAAACGTAAGTGCTGCTTGCCAGTGCAAACCTTCTGCCAGAAAAACTGAAAATCAACATGATAAATGAAATATGTGTTTCTTAAGCAGTGGCTGAAGGCCCTTACCCGCCCAGCCGGGTGGAATAGTGGGTGGTGGAGGGGGAGTGGGTGGTTTCGTTGGCACAGGTGTGGGTTTAACACCTAGAGGAACCAAAAGAAGTCAGAAGGCATCAATGTTAAAATTCTCCTGGCTGATGAATATCTGCTAATTTCAGGATAAAGCCTGAACTCACGGGTGCGTTCTCTGGTACTGACTCCGGGCCCCTCTAGATTGGGCGTCTGGACAAACACAGTGGCGTTATAGAGGGAGTCTGGACTCAAACCTTCGAAACAGTACTGACTATGGCCTGCAAAGATGGTGATCTCCTGCTGACCTTTAGCCGCCGCTGCAAACAGATCAAACAATAGTATCACCATATCAAAACATACTACAGTATTTAGTATTCTAAGGTGTTTCAAAGAGAACCAATCAATTACAGTCCAAAAACATGGTATTTTCTCGGCAGCATTAGTGGTACTTTGGGTATTTTTAAATTTGGTTAAAGTATCTCCCATGAGCTCGTTTAGAGCTGTAATCCATAAGAGTAAGCATCCCTTTATTAGTAAGTGAACACAGAGGAGGCTTTAAATACTTTGTCCAAGTAAATAATCTAGACAGATTAAAACAGTTAAAAGCAGGGTGCTTTGCTGTAGTTTCCAAAACAGAAACCAAAAACAACTAGTTGCATAGCAGGGTTATTATAGTTAACTGAAACCTAACTATTAAAAAAACAAACAAAAAAACAAATCGTTATTTAAAATAAATGACAACCGAAATAAAATATAAAATGTTTTAAATAAAAACATTTCTCATTTTAATTTAACTTGATGTGAACTAAAGTAAAACTAAACAAAAAATGAAATAAAAAATTTATAGACATATATAAAAAAAGAAAACTACTACAAATGACAAAAACACACAACAAAAGTGTGTGCTTTAACCAAAAATGTAATTGAATTTAAAATTAAAACAGAAAATATACAAATTCAAAATATTAATAAAAATCTATAATAGAATCTCAATGATACTGTGTTAACAGTGTTATATACAACCATTAAAACGTTTGGGGTCTGTGAGATTTTTTTAATGTAATTTCTTAAGTCTCTTCTGCTCAGCATTTATTTGACCAAAAAATACAGTAAAAACAATAATATTGTGAAATATTATTACAATTTATAATAATGTTTTTCTATTTGAATGTATTTTAAAATATTATTTATTTTTGTGATGAATTGCTGAATTGTTTGAATACATTTGTGCTGCTTAATATTTTTGTGGAAACTGTGATACATTATAAAGTCTTAACTGTCACTTTTAATCAATTTAATGCATCTTTTCCTTTCTAAATGTATAAATAAATTAATTAAAACCATCTGACTGACCCCAAATACTTGACTGGTAGTGCATACATAATGAAAGACAGTAAATGAAAGCATCCTGAGTTTGACTCACGGTCCAGAGGGTTCAGCTTGATTCTGTATGAAGTGGCGGCACGGTGAGGCGTCCATCTGATGCAGAACCTGTCGTAGCCAACATCGTATGTCACCAGGTTGGTCACATTGAGGTACACTGAAAGGTCAAGACAGAAATGTTGCGCTCAAATTACAAATCTTGCCGAGTAGCATTAAACCAACGATGCACAAATATATCGAAACATCTGAAAGCATACAAGTTGTTCCTTGTCCCGTGAGAGGTTTGCTGACACCGCCATCGTATTGGGCGTACACCTGAACATCATACGTTGTGCCGGGAAGCAGGTTATGTAGGGTATAGCTGGTGACGTCACCAACAAACACCTCCAAAGACTCATCTTTATCTGAAGGAAGAATGGCAAAAAAACATTTAACGAATGAAGTGCATTGATGAATCCTTCAACAGAAAGAAAACAGGGTCAATTATGATTTCACGATTTAGATTTTAAACAGCATGCAGTGATCTCACACTACTGCAGTATTTGGTACCTGTTGGTTGATAAACTAGTTTGTAGCCCATGACCGGAGCTGGAGCTGGATCCCAGGACACACGGAAGCGTGTGTACCACTCGTCTGAGACACGCAGGTTCTGAGGTGCCAACAGGCCGACTGAACATAAGATCCAAAGTAAGTAAGACTTGTGGTTAAAAACCTTATAACAAGAATTACACAGATGTACAGTAATGTTTTAGTTGTGCTGAGCTGTTGCTGGTAGCTGAAGGGTGTTCTGGATTTTAGCCCATGCCAACTTGCAGATTTAATGCAAGCTTATGCCAACGCAAACACAATTTTCCAGACTCTCCACCATGCCCAATACCAGCAATTAATTACTCATATTCTCCTTTAACCCTTAAGAATGTCTTAGGGTTGAGAGTTGCAGTTTTGGGGAAGTTACTTGTACTTACTACTTATTATCGTTAACTAAAATTAAAACTAAAACTAATAAATCAAGTTTTTTTAACAAAAAAAAGAAGAAGAAACAAATAAATAATATATATATAAATGAAAATAAGAATGTTGTTGTAGTAAAAAAAAAACTGAAAGCTGAAGTACTAAAATTAACTGAAAATAAATAAAAAATAAAACACTAAAAAAACTCTAAAAACAACCAAATTAAAATAAAAAACAAAATCAAAATAGCAATATTTAAAAAAAAAAAAAAAACTAATGACAAAAGCACATAACAAAATCACCAAAAATATAAAAATAAACACTAATTCAAAATATAAATAAAAACAATAGCAAATAAATAATACTAAAATGACTTATATTATACTTATAATTAAGATACTTATCATTTAAAGTAGCACAATTTTTATAAAAACAGCTGAAAGAATGTCACACTATTTAAAAATGCATTAAACAAGTAATGTTGCAACTTTTAGGTAGTTACTCCAAAACATACTAGCTGCATTCCAAATGACGCACTATACACTATGTGCTCAACTATGTAATGTATGAATTATATAAGGTCTTATATCTTGTCATTCATAACCGGAGTCTGACAGACACTTTTTAAAAAATATTTTCATTGTGAACACATAGCTCACATTATTAATACTACAAAACATCATGGAATAGTGCATTAGTACGTGATTTGGGATGCGATTTGTATAGCAATCACAGAAAATGCATCCAAAGGTGAGAAATCAAAGCAGTGCATGTTTTGCGAGAGCAGTTCGTGTGACTTACGTGTTCTTCCATTTCCGTTTAGGGATCCGCCAGGTCCCTCAGGATAAACTGCCGTAACTGTGATGTTGTACGGGGTGTCAGGAAGCAGATTTTGAAGGATAGCATTATTTCTGTTGCCGGGAACAACAGTCTGCAGAGAAAATCATCAGATTTTTTGCTGAATAACCACAGCCAATTATCAATTGAGACTTTGGTTTCTTCAGAACAATGTGCACTGATGAATCATGTACAGTATATTTTTTTGTTTATGTTCACTTCATTTTGTAGACCTAAATGTAGTGCAGATAGAAAGAATCCTTAAATGAAAAGTAGTGAAGGAGTGAATAACTAAATATATACTTTTACTCACAAATTCTGTAATGGGATCTCCCGTCAACGGAGCATACGCGATCTTATATTGTTGTACGGGACCCTCAGCGTGATCCCAGCCGATGCTAATCGTGCTTGTGGTGGTTTCGAAGACCCTCATGTTCCTGGGTCCAGCTCGTGGTACTGCAAAAAATAAATATATGCATGGATTAATTCACAATGAGATCTATAACATGCATTTAATAAACAGAGTGAACTTCCATTTAATGCCATAAAGCATCATTTTTAAAGATGTAACTCACATGTTTTTCCTTTTCCGTCAATTCCTGGGCCTTCTCCATCAGCATATACCGCCATCACATTCACAGAGTACGGCGTATCCGGGACGAGCTGATCCAGGAAAGCATTGTTGATGTTGCCAGGAACGAGAACCTGTGGAGAAGACCATCGTTTAGATAACACAAAGACAAGTATATTCACAAACATCCACTGTATGACAACCCAGCACAGACGATACGAATCTGGCAAAGCGAATATACATAATGATGTCACCGTTAAGCTCCTGTTTAGATTAGCAGAGCTAGATAACATTTCCAAATAGATATGTAATGCAAACAGATGTGCTCATGGGGTTAAATGCTACATAAATACTGTCGGATCAGCGTAATTGCCCCCGGGGAGCGGCGGGAGCCGAAGAGAGACTGGATTCGGGGGTGACGGGGAAACCCCGTCAGCTACCTGTCAACACGCTGCAGGATTATCACCCCATCTGCTTATTTGTTTCTCATTTGTAGGCTTCACATCACTGATGGCAGCTGCATACTTTCCATACACACCAACGCTTATGACAGAATCAGTTCTGGCACAAACTGATGGGTTTGACAAATATGGGTCAGCATGCAGGATATGAAAATTTCTCTTTTGTGTCCCAACTTGTTTTGTTTAGTTATGCAGGGAGACTTGTGAGCCTGAGAGTCTATATACAGTCCCTAAAGAGCTTCTCTCTATGGCAAACACAGCAAAAGATGCCCAAAAGCAAAAGCGTAGGTGCTAAACATCCTGAGTAGTGACTTTAATTAATGACACAACTAACTTAAAATACCTTGAAAGTAGCAAAAACAAAAACTAGTTTTCAGTTGTTCAATAACGAACTACTATGTCCATTATGTAGCGGTGGATCTTAAATAAAAATACTACATTGCCAAGCAAGCCGAGGCAATAAACAGACATGTTATCCTAAAATATTCCCCCCTCTCTCTCTTTCTCTGAAGTAGTATTGGAAAGTCTAATTAATTTCAGTGAATCGATTCAGATGGTTTGTTGTAGCAATGAACTTGTTCAAATAAATAGATTCGCAGATTCATATGAGTCATCCCCCAGTAGGGTTCACAAAAGCCATTTTACTTGCTGTAGTTTAATAAATATTTAGTTAAATATGGCAGTTTATCATTTTGTTTTCAATTCATTGTCTTTGTTTTGGGTTTATTAGCTGCATTTTGTGTAAATTTACATGTTTGAGTTAATTGAGGTCCTTGTTGGTTTTTATTATATAGTCTAATAACTATCTAAAATGGCATGCCCCCTTTTACAGTCTTAATGTCGTTAGCTACTAGGTTTTTTTGTACTTGTGTAGTGTGGCAAACAATTTTTTTTCAAGTTGATGCTTGACTGCAGATTAACTATCAATTGATTGCATTCTGACCAAAATTGCTGAAAACACCTTGAAACAATATTTCATATGGTGTTCCTGAACCTCGATTGGGAGATAATGATGCTAAATCACTGATTTTCAGGAAACACACATACATTTAATGTATATTAAACGTATTACTTACGCATAAAAGTGTCCCTAAAATGCATAAATGTAAATATGCAGAATTGTGCATCACTCACAGACTCAAGCGATCGGATCCCACTCAGTGGGGCGTAGGCGACCCTGTACTGCTGCACCTGGCCCGAGGCGGGTTCCCAGCGCACATTCAGACTGTTGGGAGTTGGGTTGTAGACATGGATATTCCGGGGTGGGACTCTTGGAACTGTGAAAGAGGGTGAGAGTGTGTTGAATAAGAAGCCACTAAACAGCAGAGTGAGAACAAGGAATTTACAGAACAGCAGAGGAAGTTGAACAGCTCACAGAAGCTTTTTAACAGGAGGAAGCTCAGTAAAGTTCAGGAATGAATGCTGAGCGAAGCATTCGACAGCGGCGCAGACGAGTTTTATGGTGAGACTGCAGATTAACTATCAATTGATTGCATTCTGATTGGATAAGCTGTGTCCAAAATTGCTGAAAACACCTTGAAACAATATTTCATATGGTGTTACTGAACCTCGATTGGGAGATAATGATGCTAAATCACTGATTTTCAGGAAACACACATACATTTAATGTATATTAAACGTATTACTTACGCATAAAAGTGTCCCTAAAATGCATAAATGTAAATATGCAGAATTGTGCATCACTCACAGACTCAAGCGATCGGATCCCACTCAGTGGGGCGTAGGCGACCCTGTACTGCTGCACCTGGCCCGAGGCGGGTTCCCAGCGCACATTCAGACTGTTGGGAGTTGGGTTGTAGACATGGATATTCCGGGGTGGGACTCTTGGAACTGTGAAAGAGGGTGAGAGTGTGTTGAATAAGAAGCCACTAAACAGCAGAGTGAGAACAAGGAATTTACAGAACAGCAGAGGAAGTTGAACAGCTCACAGAAGCTTTTTAACAGGAGGAAGCTCAGTAAAGTTCAGGAATGAATGCTGAGCGAAGCATTCGACAGCGGCGCAGACGAGTTTTATGGTGAGAAAGTGCCAAAAAGGAAAGGCAGGTGGTGGGGGGCATTTAGGGTTGATGCTAAAACTGCTTAGTACGCTTTTTAAACCGAAGCAGATGTGACTGTTCTTACAGAAATCTGTTAAAAACTCTCCAACATGAGTTCAAAGGATCCAGTTTCTTTTAGTGCAACTCACTAGCATAAATAAAAACTCAAGCATCCTAATCCTGTAGTTGTTGCTCTGCGTATACAATTTAGTAGTGAGCTAACATAAAACCCATTTTTAGCATTTATACAAACATGCATAAATTGTGTTGATTCTCCACAATGAGTTGTGAAGCATATAAAACCCAGTTGCTAAACTGTTTCGAGTGGCTACTTAGGGTGTTGAAACTATTTTCACTGTTGCTATGGAGTTTTGGGAAATGTATGGTCCAAGTCTAAAAATAAGACTTGGGTCCCTCCCTTTTACTCTCTGTCCGACAAAAATCCTGAAAAAATCTGAAAACTAAGAAACGCCATATCACAGCTCTACTCAACAAGCCGCTCGATTTGATCACTTGGCACCTCACGATTTTTGTGCGATAGTAATAGTGATGCTTAACTGCCAAGTACGACTTACGTGTCTTTCCTTTCTCAGACTGTCGGAGACCCTCTCCCTCTGGATAAACGGGAACCACAGTCACTGTATAGACCGTGTCTGACAGAAGGTTCCTTAGGACTGTGTTGGTGGTGCCTCCAGAAACTTGCTCCTGTTGACGTTTGAAATTTAAACAAAGTTATTGAAGATCAGCTGCATGTCCGGAAAGACAGTTGAGCCTCTTCCGTAGATCAGCTCTTACCATGTCTTCAGCACCACCAGTTGCTGGGACGTAGAAGATTCGATACTGCCGGACGTTACCTTCGGCGGGCTCCCAGCGCACCTTCAACGAGCTCGTTGTGGGATCGGTGACCTGCAGTTTCTTTACTCCACCCAGAGGCTCTGAGAATTGCGAGAAATGAAATTAAGCATGCTACGTGCTAAGGGAGTAACATCCAAACTTGACATTGCAGGTACGCACTTGTTTTTCCATTCTCGGACTGTTTCTTTCCTTCGGCATCGGGATATACTGGTACTACAGTGACCCTGTACTCTGTGTCTGGTTGTAGGTTTCTCAGAATAGTATTGGTGGACATTCCCGATACTTGGGTCTGAAGAGTACATCAGTACAGCCACACAGTTAATAACAAGCAAACCAAATGGACAAATTCGACAAAAATTTTAATTTAATTAATTACCATGCTTGAAGCACCACCGGCAACAGGCACGTAGATGACATTGTACTGACGAACATCTCCATCTGCTGGGTCCCATCGCACTCTCAAAGAGTTCACAGTTGGGTCTGTCACCTGGAGGTTCTTCACACTTCCCAAAGGTTCTGGGTTAATAAATCAGAGATGTTGAACTCAGACAATAAACAGGGATCCCTCCATCCCGAAATTGCAAGTTACAAACATCTCGACTCACTTGTCTTTCCATTTTCTGACTGACGTTTTCCTTCCACGTCATTTTCATACATAGGCAACAATGTGACCTTGTACACCGTGTTAGCATTGAGATTACGTAGGACGGTACTTGTCGTGCCACCGGAAACTAGTTCCTGGTCACAAAAACAAGAGATTTGGTCACAATGTGGAACGTCCTTCATATAAACCATTAGAGGCTACCTCATCACATCTTACCATCTTCTCACTGTCTCCAGGCTGCGGGACATAGAAAACCTTGTAATTGCGAGGGTTTCCATCAGCATGCTCCCATCGCACATTTAGGGTGCTGCTGGTGGGATCAGTAACCTGAAGGTTGCGAACTCCACCCAATGGTCCTGAAAAGCACGGATACGTGAACTTTAATACCCGAGTCATTCTAAACAATAGCCAGACATTTCAATTTGTGGCCAAGTTTATTCAAAGGTGCACTATGGTATGTCTTCACAATGAACTCACTTGTTCTTCCATTCTCAGAAAGAGGTTTGCCTTCCATCTCATGATATACTGGCACCAATGTCACAGTGTAGGTTGTGTCGGGCTCCAAGTTCTTCAGAACAGTGGAAGTTGTGGTTCCAGAGACTTGATCCTGCAAGACAGCAGTGTTTCAATAAAAATATACAACCTGTTTGCAACTCTAGAATGGAAACATTCGCATTAATTGTAGAGCTTGGAAATGCTTTACAGGTGTAATTTGTATAACAAGCACATTTTGTGAAATTTACATATGGAAGAACAAATAATTTATATACAGTAGTAAGTTCAAAACATCCATTTACAAGTTTCAAAACCAAATCAAATCACTCGTAAGTGTATGAGTGGCAACAGAAACTACAGTCTTGTTTGCTATTTCTGGAACATCCATGGAAATCATTCTCACCACTTCTTGATCTAGGCTTCCGGCGGCAACGTAAATGACGATGTATTCCCGCACGTTGCCTTCTGCCGGCTCCCAGCGTACGTTCAAGGTGCTGATAGTTGGATCTGTTACCTGTAGGTTCCTCACACTGCCCAAAGGTTCTAAGGAGACAACAACAAAGTTGACTCAAGATTGACGAAATGTGTCCAAACCTCCTGATGTCATTTTGGAGTCACTTACTAGTCTTTTCCTTCTGAGAGAGTTGAGGTCCATCTCCTTCAGCGTACACTGGCAAAACAGTCACTGTGTACATGGTGTCTGGCAGGAGTTTACTCAGCACTAATGTTGTGGTGCTCTCAGACACTTGTTCCTGAAAGAAAATGGAGCTCAGTACACTATATCTTCTTCAAACCCATTCCAACTAAGGAACCCTAGTTTGTTTTAACAAAGACTGGTTGCACAAGGTCTACCCATTTAAAGAGATAAAGAAAACTAAACTTGTAAACTAAAAGAAAACCGAACTCTCTCTTTGTAGCTTGCCAAACAGATTGTTTTCAGTTTACTCCAGCTCCGTCTAAACATTGGTGCTCCCAGTTGTAAACTTTCCCGCAGGTTTTTCAGCGTAATGAGAATTCAACTAGAGTTTCATTACATCACTCTCTCATCTCTGGTCCTCAAAGGAAGACTATGTCTATATACGTCTGTCTGCAAGCTATGCCATTAGATTTTAGAGAGATTTCCACTTGTGACATCAACACTGTATAAACAAACTTTGAAATATTCAGATATTCCTACCATGAGCTCAGTTCCTCCGTTGGTGGGCACGTATAACACTTTGTAGCCCTGCACGTTCCCGTCGGCGGCATCCCATGTGGCAGTGAGTGTTGTGAAGGTGGGATCAATGAGACGGAGGTTTCGAACACCTCCAAGAGGCACTAGAGTGAGATAGACAATAGTTTTATAACAGAGATAGTGTGTCTGTGCATAGATACCTAAATAAGCTACAAGGTTGATACACACATGTCCTTCCACTCTCAGACTGGCGCCTGCCCTCTGTGGCGGGAAACACTGGAACCACGGACACTGTGTATGGAGTATCAGGCTGCAGGTTTCTTAAAACAATAGACGTTTGGGCGCCAGGTATTTGTTCCTATTTACAACAATGGGAAAAATAACTTCAGTGATGTCTTGAGTGATGTCTTTATATAATAAAGTTTCTTTAGACACTTTCCAACTCCTGTACTACCAGTTGTAAAGCTTTCTCTAAGTATTTTAAGTCATGTGTATCTGTTTTGCATTTTTTGCTGCTCTTTATGTTTGTTTGTTTGTTAATACTATCCATTTTCTATGTTGTTATGTGTTACTATGTTGTTTCTATATGTCTTTGCTATATCATGATATGCAACTGCAATCATTTTGTTGTTTCTGGACTGGGCAAATGTCTACTGTCCAACTCAATTGATTATCTGAGCTGTCTGTCTGTGACTATGTGAAATGACTGTTCATTGTGTTACTGCTTATGTAAAGCATCCTTGAGCCTGGGAAAGGCGCTATATAAATTAAACATATTAATATTTTACTTTTTTGCAACAAGACATTATTTTTATGACAATTAAGCACAAAAAAAAGGTTAATTTTCTAAAGTACTGTTTAAAATTTATTATTTTTTCTTATGGAATAATAGTTGTGAGAAACAAAGCCCCACCATCGCCTCAGTTCCTCCAGCTGCTGGGACAAAGAATATTTTGTACTGGCGCACGGCCCCGTCCGCGGGGTCCCATTTGACATTCAGAGAGGTCATGGTTGGGTCGGTGACCCTCAGATTCTTCACACCACCCAGGGCCCCTGTAAAGAAAATTTCCATTTTACTGTTTTGGCATTAAGTGTATGAAGCATAATCCAGATCGTACTTCCAGCCTGGAGTTTGGACAGAGTGGTGCAATATGTATATTCACTCCTAAAAATAAACATTCTGGGCTTAACAAAGAACCTCTTCTTAGAACCTTTGTTGGCTGTAAATTTGCACGTAAGCTCATAATAATCTCTACGGAAAAGAGAATCAGACAGAAACGTCAGAAGGAGTCGTTTAGTCACCTATTTTTCATTCTTAATCAGTGAAAGCAAGATATTGAGAGTAAGACACTGAGGTTTCTGAGAGAAACTCACTTGTTTTTCCATTCTCAGACATTCTCTGGCCATCTCCCTCTGCGTAAACAGGAATTAAGGTCACGGTGTAAAGCGTGTCAGACTGAAGGCCTCTCAGAACTGTGCTGGTGGTGGTTCCTGATATCTGCTCCTGTTTTCATGAAAGAATATACAGTATAAGGCCTGTTTAAGTCAAAGAAACATTGCAAATCACTTCGACTTGAGGTCTGCAAATCAATATTTATGGTTGATCTGAACATCGAATTGTAGTTTACTCTTTAGTTGATTCTTGACGTCCTACCAGTCCTACCATGCTTTCGGCACTGCCAGCCGCAGGTACGTAGATGACCTTATACTCCTTCACTTTTCCTTCCGCCGGCTCCCAACGAACATTCAGTGTGGTCATGGTGGGGTTCAAAACTTGCAGGTTTCTCACTCCTCCTAAGGCTTCTACAGGAACACCACACACAGTGTTACATAATGCCATCTCATTTTCATTGCATAACATCTCGAATAATCTGACAAAACTCCAGATGTGAGCGAAAAACAAGATGTTTTATGGAATGCATCCTCCCTAAATGAGTTTATCATTGTTTTCGCTTCCCAAATGGAGTCATAAAATACTTCAGGACGTTGAAAGGACTGTCTTGGAGCCGCTTACTTGTTTTTCCTTGGCCGGAAATATCTTTACTTTCTCCGGTGCGATAGACGGCAGCCACGGTTATGGAATAAGGGGTGTCAGGGGTCAGCTTCTGAAGAATGACGCTGTTCTTCTTTCCACCAACTTGAACCTGATTGGAAAATATGTCAATAGTTAGACTTGTTTTGGTGTTCATTGGTTTCCATGAAACGAGAACGGCACCCTTTCAAAAATAAGTGTGTT